>NC_133753.1:131938215-132153215 GCF_036562045.2 Rhinolophus sinicus
CAGAAAAATGACCAAAAGAATGAAAATGATACAAAGAAAGGAGTGGGTCATAGAGAATGTAGTTAAAATGCTAACCAGGCCAAGAAAGAGTGATATTAATATTAGTAGAGCCGCTAAAGAGTAAAACAAAAGAACAGAGCCAATATTTAAAACTATGATCCCAGAAAATGTTCAATAAATTAAACAATGTAGGAATCTATACATTGAAAGACTGCCAGCTATGAAGGAAATCGACTCATAATAACATCTATGAAACATATCCTAGGAAAACTATTTCATTTCAAAGTTGAAGATAAAATCTTCGAAGCCTCCAGGCAAAAAGATCAAGTCTCAGTGGTAAAGGATTTAGACTGGCAACAGACTTTTTTTTAAATTTTTTAATTTTTTTATTAGTTTCAGGTGCACAAAACAAAGTAATACTTAGACGTTTATCATTTATATCCCTCACACTGTGTCAACCCCCACCCCCATCAACATCTCCATGCAAAACAAGGTGGCAACAGAACCTTATTTTTATAAGTTCAATGAAAGAAAGTGTGAACTAAGGATTTTATATGCATGCAAGCTGTCCTTCAACTATCAAGATTATAGGGAAAATCTCTAGATTTAGGGATCCTGTCCCTATCAGCCCTGCTTAAGGAACATTTCTTATGTTATTCCAGTTGGAAATCTCAGCAGACATTGCCTTTCAAGAGTACGATTAAGATGGCAGGTATAGTTCTTCTCAAATAAACCAGGTAAGGTAACATATTCACAAATTCCAGGATTAGGATATGGACATCTTTGAGAGGGCACCGTTCAGCCTACCACGACTGGTTTCAGATTAGTTTACAACTTTCCACCTTTAAATTTGCGAGTTAACTGGGTAGCTGGATATATAAGTAAAATAACCCAAAACCATGTATGGTTATCTGACTTTAATAGCTACTTAATTTATTTTTTTTAATCTTTCATAATTTCCACATTATTATTTCTTAACTTGAAATTTATTAAGTTCTATTAAATGCTAGTTAAGTGGATTATACTATACTATGGAAAATTAATAAAACAACAGCAATAAAACTAAACTAAACAGGTACTAAACTTATGAACCTTGGGTTCAGAGAGCATTTGATGAATTTTACTCCAAAGGCAAGGGAAGTAAAACTAAAATAAATGAATGGGACTATATCAAACTTAAAAGCTTCTGCATAGCAAAAGAAACCACCAACAAAATAAATAGGCAACCAACAGGAGAATAGTTTTGCAAACAGTGCCTCGGCTAAGGGGCTAATGTCCAAAATACACAAGATACTCATACAATTCAACAACAACAAAAAAAGCTAACAACCCAATTGAAAAATGGGCAGAGGACCTGAAGAGACATTTCTCCAAAGAGGACATACAAATGGCAAGTAGACATATATATATATATATATATATATATATATATATATATATATATATATATATATATATATATAAATGCTCAACATTACTAATCATAAGAGAAATGCAAATAAAAACCACAATGAGATATCACCTCACCCCAGTTAGAATGGCTATCATTAACAAGACAAATAGTAACAAATATTGGAAAGGCTGTAGAGAAAAAAGAACCCTCGTACACTGGTGGTGGGAATGCAGACTGGTGCAGCCGCTATGGAAGGCAGTGTGGAGGTTCCTCAAAAAATTACCAGTAGAATTACCATATGACCCAGCAATCCCTCTCTCTTGGGTATCTACCCAACAAATCTGAAAACATTTATCCATAAAGACAATGTTTGTTGCAGCTTTATTTATGGTGGCCAAGACATGGAAACAACCAAAATGTCTTTCAATAGATGAATGGATAAAGAAGTTGTGGTATTACACAATGGAATACTATTCGGTGGTAAGAAAAAAATGAAATAGGACTATTTGTGACAACATGGATGGATCTTGAGATTATAATGCTAAGTGAAATAAGTCAGACAGAAAAAGTGGAGAACTGTATGATTTCACTGATATGTGGTATATAAACCAAAAACAACAAAAGAACAAGACAAACAACTGAAAGAACAAAAACTCAGACACAGACAGTAGTTTAGGGGTTACCAGAGGGTAAGGGGGGATGGGGAAGCAGGGCTCTAGAAGAGTGTAAATGGGATCTAATATATGGTGATGGAAAGAGAACTGACTCTGGGTAGTGAACACACAATGTGAGATATAATGTATTACAGAATTGTACACCTGAAATCTATGTAACTTTACTAACAATTGTCACTCCAATAAACTTTAATTTAAAGAAAAACAAATGCACAGAATACTTAGATAATGCTTTCACTTCTACCAATAGTAATCTAGTGACCTGGTATACTTGCCTCTTAAAATCTCTTGGCTCTAGTCCCCTTGAATTATATGAGATGTTTAATTAGATTAGTGATTTTCATACTGTGCTCTAGGAAACCCTAAGACTCAGAGGAAACGTTTAGGAGATTAAGCAGGGAGGTCCTGCTTCTGTACTTTTTTTGTTGTTTTTGTTATTATTATTTTCAGTTACAGTTGACATTAAATATTATTTTATATTAGCTTCAAGTATACAACATAATGATTATTTTATATTAGTTTCAATTATACAACATAAATATATAATTTAGACCCTCCCAATTAGTCTAATGCCCACCTGGCGCTATACATAGTTATTGCAATATTATTGACTATATTCTCTATGCTGTACTTTGCATCCCCATGGCTATTTTGTAACCATCTATTTGTATTTCTGAATCCCTTCACCTTTTTCTCCCTGCCCTCCCCCCCTCGCCCCTTGTATCCATCAGTTTGTTCTCTGTATCTATGTGTCTGTTTCTGCGTTGTTTATTTCGTTCTTTAAATTCCACATATGAGATCATATGGTATTTGTCGTTTTATACTCTGGGTTTCCAGCAGATTTTATTTGATGGATAAAAAATAACTATTAGAAACTAGTAGGCCAAAACAATTTTAGAATGCACTACATTTCTCATAGTCTAAATTATTAATAAAATATGGAGAGGAATTCCTACTGTACACAAGACATAACTGGGGGTTATAAAATAATATTTATCTTGAAGGATATATCAATTAAATTAGGAAATTAAAAAACAAACGAAAAATGAATCTCGGATATGTCTCTCTTTCAGCTGGACAAACTTGATGCTCATCTGTAAAATGATGTTAATAACTCTTTCCTCTTGCATTTATTCAATATTTAAGAGCATTCATATAATAAAGAACTTAGTACAGAACACTTAGTACAGTAAATGGCCTCTGGCATTAAACCTACATAAATCCATCAATTCTGTCTATAGTAACAGCCACGTCAGCAGTACTGAAGGTGGAGGCTTGTTACTTAGAATGGATGTAGTTGTGAAGAATGTAGAGAGCAAACTGCCATCTACCACCTTCTGCCCATGTCTTTGTGTTACATTAGACTCATTCTTAAAACTAATTTCTAATAAGTTGGGCAACTTACTATCTTCCCAACGACACATCTCTGGTCTAAGGGCCAATCAGGGGGAGTGGTGGATAGGTATTCTGTTCTAAACATGATGGAGGTTATTAATTTATTCCAGCAGGAAATGTCAGCAGATAGAGCCCTTCAAGAGTGTAAATAGAATGTTGACACCCATAGTTCTTCTCTGATGGATTAACCAGCAATTTTGGCTCAGATCAGCTTGAGATCCCCTGATTTTCCTGTTTCTAAGAAAAGATAGTGTATCTTATGTTTCTGGCCCCTCAGCCTTTGCCTGATAAGAGATAGTGGAAATCTCACTTGTTCTCCCATGATAGAATTTCAAGCCTGAGACCTGCCTTCCAAGATGCAGTTTTAGGCTTATTTGAGTATTGTGTGGCTCCAAAGAGGGAGATAGCAAAACAAGAAATCAGAAACAGACATTAAGGATTCCATCTACTCCACTTTGTTTGCATTTATAATACAGATATTTTAGTTTTATATGGAAAGAGTTATAAGTATAACTATTCTACCTATATTTTATAGTTAAAATTATATGAAAAGTGTATTTTAACAAAGTGAATTAGACTTATTTTGGGGGTTGTTGGGGGGGGAGGGTCCATGAATATTTTGTTGTTGCTAAACTGGGCCAGTCCACATTCAAGTTAGGAAGATAGAGTTTTGAAATATCTCAGAGTATAGCAAAACATTTGCCTGATTATTTTCCTTACATAGGGATGTATTTGAGGAAAACGTCATTTTCATTCCAAACACCAGTTTTCTGTACATAAGTATGAGATGTGGGAAGAGAAGAAGGTATAGGGGTCTGCTGTGACCTGTAGAAACCCGCATAAGATTTTATATATCCCATTTAATACAGTCCTGCTTTAGATGGCCCTCAGAAGTCACTTATCAATTTATTCAGCAAGTTTCTGTTGCATGTAAAACGTGTGCTAAGTAGTGTTACTTGCGCTAAGCACTTGTTACCAGGAATCACAAACCAATTAAATGTATTACCTGCCTTTGAAAGGTTTACAGTCAAGAAGGTATAAGCAGCAGGGGACTAAATCATGCAGTAACATGTTAGAAAGTCTATGATAAATGCAGGTAGGCGGGACAATGGGAATGCAGATGAGAGAGAGATTACAGCTGAATTTTGAAAATTATAAAAGAAATTTGAAGACATATGATGAGGAATGTCTATAAAATAGGCATCTGTTAGACTTCCTTAGGTGACAGAAGAATATCTTTAAGGTTTCTGGGGGAGCTGGGCTGTGAAGAAATGAGCATTCCAGCAGTAGGAAGTTAAGCAGGTCAGGACCAGTTTTCTAGAGTGGTTAACGTCTGGATGGAGGCATGTTTAGAGAATTCGTTTACTACATCTAGTACATGGTGAAAGGCCACTTAGTCAACAGGTAAGAATTGGAGAGATCAGGAAGTAGCAGCCTGGTTGTTCAAAACTACACTAACATATAACATATACAAATTTAATATTAAATCTTTTGCATATTTCCAGATTTTATTTTATTTTTTGCCCTAATTTTGCAAGATCCAGATTTCTATAATGTGCATTATCTGGTCAAAAATTATCCAAAGGCATGTAGGACATCATTAATCTTCGATTAAGTATTTCTCCAAAGATATTTGAATACCATATATATTTAGAACACTGGACTATACTAGAACTTTATAACCTTTAGTAAAGAAAGAAAGATAATATCCATGCCAGCATTCATCATTCACTGTGACAGGGAAGCTGGCTTATGTAATACAAAAGAGAAACTAGAAAATTCTGGTTGACTGAACACTTTAGATATAGAGAGGTATGAGGCTCATTTACAACTCTTTATTTTTGTGAAAAAATAGAAAAATGTTAACTTTTTTTTTTTTTATAAAATGTCACTTACTCTCTATGTTGCATATCATTAAGGAAATATTCCAGCATCTTTGAAATCATTATTCTATTATGCTTACTAGCAAATGGGAAGTCCTTCATGTGACTGTTGATACCTTATGAGTATAGCAAATCTATCACACAGTGATGAAAAATTCAAATAACTGAACTGCAATCAGATTTTTTTCTCAAATATTGCTGTTAAGAAAACCTTCCTATAGTCAGATTATTGGTAACAAATTAAATCTGAGAAATATAGCAAATGCATTATTGTAAATATTATTTTATCAATTTACCTTGATCCTAATAATATCTGTACAATTAGTATAGAGTTATAAAACTGCCTTTGTGTCCATAAAAATTGTACAGTAGACATTTGTCAGTCACCCAAGGTGGTTAGATATCCTGTTTATAATATTTAACTTAATTTCCATAATAAACAAAAAAAATTGCAAAAACTGGTAAAATCATGCCCCTTTAATAATCATATACCTGGCATGTCTGATCACGTTTCAGAATTGAGCAACTGAAGTAACTATCTATCTTACAAGGAGAATAATTGCACTTTGAATATGTCCTGAGAGCAGAACTATATTAATTAACCATCTTGTTTTTGGAGGACTGCTTTTTTCAGTGTTTGTCTTTAAAGCAAAACTAATTTTCAGTTTACTGTTTTCTTTCTGAAATACTAGTTTGTAGTGATTCATATACTAAACACAGAATACTCACTGTATGAGAATGCTCATGCTATTTGAATGCAATTTACTGCATTTTTATCCTTGTAAGGAAAATATTAATTACCATTTACATAAAGCTTTATGGTTCTGAGTGTTTTATGACATTTTTAATAGCTATTTCTCAAGCAAGTTTTAAAATTAGGTTTCTATCACTAGATCCATTTCATTGAGTTGTTCACAATCTGTTTCTTCATGTCTCCAATAACTTCAAGAAAGTGTTTTGGCAATGACTTTTATGAAAGTGAATGAATGAGCCAAAAGGGTTGGAAAAAAATGTGTCTCTGGTCTAATTTGCACATCTGACTGCTTGTGTGATTGCTGAGACAGGGGTGTGCCCTCCCAGCTAGAGTGTATTTAGGTATAGCTCTGAAATAAGATCCCAGAAGTAATGAACTTGACTTCAGAAAGTATGCTCTAGCATGCTTTTATCTGCTCTATACACGTCTATCAAAAAGATTATGAAAATGATCCAATAAATGGACATAATTCACTGTACTAACTTCCCAGATCAATTAGTTCCATTATCTCCTTCTATGAGAGATGAGTTTAGGATGGTCAATATCCTCCCACCTAACCCCATTCCTACCTTCACTCAACCCTGCTCTCCACTTCTAATTAGACTACTTGTTTGTTCCCCATTTTTGTAATCTCTGTAAACTTTATGTACTTAACCCAGAGTCCAGCCATGGAGTGGTGTTTATTTCAAGAAAACATGATCTCAAAATGGATCAAAGACCTAAACATAAGATCTGAAACAATAAATTGCATAGAAGAAAGCATAGGTACTAAACTTATGGACCTTGAGTTTACATAGGATTTTATGAACTTGACCTCAAAGGCAAGGGAAGTAAAACCAAAAATAAATGAATGAGACTACATCAAACTGAAAAGCTCCTGCCCAAAAGAAACCATGAACAAAACAAAGAATCAACCAACCTAATGGGAGAAGATTATTTGCAAACAACACCTCTGATAAGGAGCTAAAATCCAAAATATTCAAAGGGTTCCCTCCCCCCAAAAAATGTATACACATTTTAAGAAAGGAAAAAAAAAAGTATTAAAATTATAATACTCACTATATACCAATAACAAAAGATGAATACAAGTCATGTGTATACATTTTTTGGGCACCTCTGGTATAAAGAACTCATACAACTCAACAACAACAAAACCAATCCAATTAAAAAGTGGGCAGAAGATCTGAAGAGACACTTCTCCAAGGAAGACATACAAATGGCCAACAGATATATGAAAAGATGCTCAACTTCACTAGCTATTAGGGAAACACAAATCAAAATCACAAAGTGATAACACCTCACACTTGTGAGAATTACAATTATAAACAAGAAAAGTAATAACAAGTGTTGGAGAGGATGTAGAGAAAAAGTAACCCTCATACTCTGCTGGTGGGAATGTAAATTGGTACATCCTCAAAAAAATAAGAATGGAGTTACTACATGACCCAACAACCCCTTTTCTGGGTATCTACCTGAAAAAATTGAAAACCTTTACTCATAAAGATACACTATTGCATCTTCATAAAGATACGCTTATTGCAACATTATTCCAAAGACATGGAAACAACCAAAGTGTCCTTCGATAGATGATTGGATAAAGAAGATGTGGTAAATATCTTCTTTATACACAATGGAATATTATACAAATGGAATGCACAATGGAATATTATTCAGCTATAAGAAAAGATGAAATATTGTCATTTGCAACAATATGGATGGATTTTCAGAATATCATTCTAAATGCAATACTCAGAAGGAAAATGTTGATAACCATGTGACTTCACTCATGTGGGATATAAATCTGAAAGCAACAAATAAACAAGACTGTTGTGCAGGGATTCACGCGGGGTCACTGGTCCCGCTCCCCACATAAGAACACAGGATATGGTGAGGCCAAAAAGGAACACCCATGGAGCCATAGCTAGGGGATCACACCACTATAGTCTTGCTGACGGCTGGGTTGGAGACACAGGAAGCAGGAGCCACACAATCCGCAACCCGCCATCCATTTGTCTCTGCTAACAAACCTCACTTGCTAGCAGCAATCCACCTTGCTAACTGCAATGTGCTGCTCTTGCTAGCTCAGCCACCATCTTCTTGCTAGCCTCCCATTTTTCTGCTAGCGTAGCCACAGCAGTTATATTAGTGGCCAATGGCTCACTGGTTACAGCTGATGGCATTCCAATCACAGTTGATGGCCATTTACTACCTGAGCCATCACCTTTCCACGTGAGGCCAAGAGCCTGGAAAGTGCACTCCTGGCTCTGTCCCCACAAAGACAAACAAACAATTCACAGACACAACAGTTTAGTGTTTACTATAGGGAAATGGGGGTGGGGAGGAGGTAGAAAAGGATAAAGGAAGTCAAATATATGGTGGTGAAAGAAGATTTGACTCTGGGTGGTGAACATACAATGCAATATACAGATGATGTATTATAGAAATGCACACTTGAAACCTATATAATTTTACTAACCAATGTCACCTCAGTAAATTAAAAATTAAAAAAAAAGAAAACATGATCCAAAGTCTTAGTCTGATTTTGAAATAGATCAATACATTAATTATAATACATTTTAAAAAATTAAAAGGTAGCTCAGTTTTTTATAAAAGATAGTAGGGTTCCCTTCTTCCTGTTAGGCTATAGATTATTTAGTAAATTCTTTATATAAGTATGAAATATGCAGCTCTCCCAGACAGAAGGGTATTTTAATCAAGTACCTCATGTTGTGTTCAAAATGAGAAGTCATTACCAGATATCACCTTTGCTAATAAGAGCACTCTTTTGAATAGCTTCAAGGTGTGAGCGCCTTTAACCTTAGTATAGGATACACAAACAAATCTTATTACTCTTATCTGTATATGTATAAAAGCTCCTAGTTTGAAAGTTGATGCTTATCCAGCACCTATCCATACGGCTAGCACTTCCTGCTTACCTGATAGATAGCACCATTTTTTTTTTTTTTTAGTTTCTTTTAGTTTTCTGCATTATGTATACATGTATCTGATTATTTATTCAAGAAGATTTTTTCTGCTTTAAAACACAGGTACACCAATAAAAATTTCACTTATTTTAGATTATGACTTATTAATTGAATTTGTATTCTGTATCATGTAAGAAATTCCATCAGTCTGAAATACAAGAAATAGAAGGCGACAGCTCCTGGTTAAAGGAGCTCATATAGTGTTTGATCAGTGATCTTTAACCAGGAGCTGTCTCCTTCTATTAAGTGGGGCAACTTAAACTGACAATGTAACCAGGTAATCAATATTTTAAAAATATTAATTAAATATGCTATTTGGGGTTGTATGATGAAATTTTAATTAATAAATTCCAAAGGGTAGAATCTTTCAAATCAGCCTATTGGAAATTTCTGAGCAGGTGAACATATGAGCAGTTCAAAATCGATTGATCAATGAATATAAAATTAAACTTCCTATTTGCACACACACCTTGTATTAGACATGCATTCGCTTATATTACAAAAAACAACAACAAACATTAAGTGATTTAAGTTAAGTAAGAAAAGCAACTGTGGCTTGAAGGAAGCTTGCTTATATTTTAGTGCCTAAACTGCTTTTTTCCTAAACTCCAGATAACCAAAGATATAAATTGTCAATGTGTACATCCATGCTTCAGATTAACAAGCTATTGCAACTTAGTTCTTGAAGCTCATGTTCAATTAGTGAACATCTCTAATTTATAAAGATATGTATCTAATCAGCTGGGGAAATACTGAACATGTATTTTAAAGTAGTTGTGAGTTTTATAATTACAGAATTTTTTATTTGTTTTTAAGTGCTGCTAGGAACAGAAATTTTTGCATGAACGTCTCACATTTTATTTTGGCTTTCACTCACATTTTATTTTGGCTTTTACTTTTTTTTTATATCAAGAATGTCTATCCCTTTAAATATGCTCACTTTTAAAGTTAAGAACTGTTTCAGGAAAACTAGAATTCGAGAAATTCTAGTTGGAAACTAAAATACTGTTTGGAAAGTGGGTTAAGATGAATTAATTGTGTCCTTTCACCCAACTGATTCCCTAACTCTAACCTGATCCACCGACTTCCTGCTCAATTGGCTTCCTTCTGTACACGGAACATATGGAGGCCAGTCTGGTCTCTGGCACTTTGCACTTGCTCTCTATGACAATGTCTTGAATTCTCTTCTTGGAGATATTCACACAGGTGACTGCCTTTCATACTAAGGTTACTTCTCAAATATCTCTTCAGAAACATTCCCCCTTTAAACTACACACTTTCTTCATTTTAAGTAGTCACCCTCGACCTCACACTCCCGTTCTCTAGCACTTGTTATTTTGTTTATAGCACTTACATGTAAAAAAAAAAAAAAAAAAAAAAAAGTCTTTACATAGTTAATCATAGATTTTGTGCTCTTACTGGACTTTAACTTCAATGAGGGCAAACGCCATGTCAGACTTGATTATGTCTGTATCCCAAGGCCGAAAGAGTGGGTGAAGAGCTCATGTAATGATGGTCGATAAATAATTTAGACAGCTTTGAAAGTGACACATTGATCATCTTTTCTGAATCATTCTTTAGAAAATACTTGGTTTTGCAAATGTATATGAGATAAAGCAAGTAACTTAGATTCTTGTCTTAGATAATCACCTCAACCATAATCTCTGAAACTGGATCACTTTTATTCCCCTAAACTACTGTGACAAGTGGAGGTTTGTTTGCTCATTTATTACTAATAAATACAATGATTTTAATGACAGTTTATGAAGCAAATTAGAATAAAAAATAGTTATAAAGGATATTGTGTATAATTTATTTTAACCAAAGCTATTGAAAATTGTTAAATCTGGGTTAAGCTGATCATTTGTCCATAAAAAGGGGCTAACATTCTGCACCCTAAAGGCTTAACATTTAGAACTTCCCCACTGTCTCTATATTGGCTTCGTCACCATTGGAATGTGTTCATGTATCTCAAATTTATATAAGTAGGTTTTCCAAGAGAAGTAGCCCACATAATTAAGGATAATGATGTAGCTGTAAATTGTTATTAACTGTATCGATATATGTGTCTATACACACACATACACATATAATAAACATCATACACATACAATAAACTACATCAATTACAGTACAAGTTGATGAGTTTGGTGAGATGTTTACACCTATGAAACCACTGCTACAATCGAGAGACAGTGTTTCCATCCTTCACAAAAATCTTCCCATAGCCACTTACAGTCTATCTTTTATGCTGCTTCTGGCCTCAGACAACAACTTATTGCAAATGTATCATGACAAAAAGCCATTCTCTAGAGTTTCATATAAATGAAATAATAGAACAGGTTTTGAGTATGGTTTCTTTCACTCAAGGCTACTGATTTTTATATCAATTCATGTTGCAGGTCTATCTCTATCTATCCATCCATCCATCCATCCATCAGTTTTTGTTTTCTGGGCATTATTAAATTACTGAATAGTATTCTGTTATGTAGATATACCACAAATGTTTGAGTGACATCTGCTGTTTCCTCTTTTTTTATGCTACTGTGACTAAAGTGGCCATGAACATTTGTATAGAAACATTTCTGCTTTTATTTCTCTTGTATAAATACCTAGGAGCCTTAAAATACAAGAAGCAAAAATTGATAAAAATCTACAGTCAAAATAGAATTAAAAGATTTGATAGGCCATTATCAGTAATTAACAAAACTACACAGAATATCAGTACAGTAGAACAAACATGAACTACACTATCAAACAACTTAATTGACAGTTATGGAATATTCTACCTTAAGGAAGAATATACATTTTCTTTTCAAGCACAAGAGAACATTCTCCAAGATAGACCATCTACTTGGCTGTAAAGTGTATATTAATAAACTCAGAGGACTGGATTCACACACAGTATGTTTTCTGACCCCAAGGAAAATCCAATGAAAATCAATAGTAAAAGAAAATTTGGGAAATTCTCAAGTATTTGGCAACCTTCACAGCTCTAAATAACCATGACATATCACCACAACCAAGGTAACAGACATATCCATCACTTCCAAAAGTTTCCTTGTGTCCCCTTTTTTTTTTTTTAGATAAGAGCACTCAACATGAAATATACTTCAACAATTTTTTTTTAAAAGAAGTAATACTAATCCTACAAAAACTTTTTTCCAAAAATAAAGGACAAAGATACAGTTTCTACTTCTTTCTAAACTCTCATATTACCCTGATAACAAAGTCAGAGAAAAATAAATCTCCAAAAAAGAAAACTTCAAGCCAGTATCTCTCATGAACCTAAACAGAAAAATTCTTAGGAATATTAGCACACCAAATCTAGAAACATGTGAAAATGAATGTAAATCAATACTAAGTTATATTTAGCCCAGGATTTCAAGGTTGGTTTAGTTATCTGAATATAAAATATATGTTAATATGACAATGCATAAAATCATATGGCCATCTTAATAGATGCAAAAGAAAATTTGATCACATCTAAACACACATTCATGATAAATGCTTTTCAACCTGATGAAGAGCATCAATAAACCTACAGCTAACATCATACTTAATGCTGAAAAACTAAACATTTTTCTCTAAGATCAGGAACAGGTCAAGGCGTCTCCTCTATCACATTTAGTCAACAGTGTACTGGAAGTCCTAGCCATTGTAATAAGGCAAGGAAAAACAGTACATTAAAGGCATGCATATTTGAAAGGGAAAAGTAAAACTGCTTTTACTCAGAGACAACAGGATCTTTAATGTAGCAAGTCCTATCGAAATTTCAAAAAAATATATATTAGAAATGATTTATTATCATCTTAAGATTCAAGATCAGTATATAAGTACTTAATCAAATTTCTTTACAACTAGCAACAATCTGAAAATAAAACTAAGAATGCAATTCCATTCATAATAGTATCAAAAACAATAAGATGCTTAGAAATATATTTAACAAAAAAGTGCAGTCTGTATACTAAAAAGTGCAAACAGTGCTGAGAAAACTTAAAGACAATCTAAATAAATGGACAGATATTCCTGTTCATGTATCAGAAAACTAAATATTGTAGAGATGGCAATTCTTTCCTAACATTAAGATTTAATAAAATCACCATCAACTCTCAACAGGAAAAATTGTAGAAATTCATAAGTTGATCATAAAATGTATATGAAAAAGTTTCTATTATAGCCAAATAATATTGGAAAAGAAGAGTTAGTGTTCTTTTACTCCATTTCAAACCTTCTTATTAAGCTATGATAATCAAGAGAGGGTATTATTTGCATAAGGATAAACATTCAGATCAATAGAATAGTACAAAGATCCAGAAATAGACCCTCACCTCTGCTTGCCAATTTATTTTAAGGAAGAAAACAGGTGATTGAATGAAGGAAATAATGGTATTTTCCAAAATGGTACTGGAAAATTGGTTATCCATATAAAAATAATTAACATTGTCCCTTAACTCAAGCCTTATAAAGACAAACTTGAAATGGCTTATAGACTCAAAAGTAAGAGTTAAAAAAATGTACAAAATAAAACATAGGAGAACCTTTGAGTGAACTTCAGTTAGGCAAAGTGTTCTTATATATGTCAAATCACAATCAATAAGTGAAAAATAATTTTATGGAACTTCATCAAATTTGAAATTGTACTCACTAAACATACCACAAAAATGGGGAGAATGTTTTGAAAGCATCTATCTGATATATAAAGCATTCTGTGACTCAATAATAAAGTCGATAAACATCCTTATTGGAACAAAACTGCAAAATATTTGAATAGGCACTTCAGTTAAGATGATATACAAATGGCTCAACAACTTGAGTATTTAGGGAAATGTGTATTAATACTATAATGAGATACCATTAGGGAAATATAAATTAAAAGCAAAAGAGATACTAGTAAAATGGATAAAATTTTAAAAAGACCAATAACAAATATTGGCAAGGATATAGAGAAACTGGAATACTTATATATCACTGGCAGAAATATAACAGTCATTTTAGAGTAATTTGGAAAAGTTAAACATCAAGTTACTTATATGACCCAGAGAAATGAAAGTATTTTTCCAGAAATATAATTTATATGTAAGTATTCATAATCACACTATCTATAGCAGCCCAAAATTGGAATCCAAATATCCATCAATGTTGAATAGATACATAAAATATGGTATTATCCATCTAATAGAATATACTGAACAACAAAAATGGACAAACAACTAGAAATGCAGTAGCATGGACAAATCTCAAATAAACCAAGCTAAATGAAAGGAGCCAAAGTAAAAGGACTATATAGTACATGATTTGTTATATAAAATTTCTAGATTTGTTATATGAAATTTTTCTAGAAAAGCTCAGATAACTGGTAAACCATTGTTTCTGAGTATGTCTATGAGAGTGTTTCTGGAAGAGATTAGCACTTAAATGGGTGAACTGAGAAAGCAGATGGCCCTTCCCTATGTGGAAGGGAATCATCTAATCCATCCAGGCCCGAATAGAACAAAAAGGTAGAGGAAGGGCTAATTAGCTGTCTCTGCTTGAGCTGAGACATCCATCTTCTCTTGCCATTGGATATTGGTGCTCCTAGTTCTCAGGCTTTCAGACTCAGACCAGGTCTTCCACCATCAGCCCCCAATTCATAGCCCTTAGGACTCGGACTCAGTAACAGCACTGGCTTTCCTGGTTCTCCAGATTACAGATGGCAAATCATGGGACTTCTCAGCATGAGCCAGCTCCTATAATAAATCTCATCTGTCTGTCTGTCTGTCTATCATCTATCTATCTATAGATAGATTGCCTATTGGTTCTGTTTCTCTGGAGAACCTTGACTGATGCAACTCCCAACAGGCACAAGAAAACCATTGGTGTGATGATAGAGTCCTAAAATTGGGTTGTGGTGATAGTTATACAACTGTATTAAAAAAAAATCTCCTAACACTTAAAATCTGTGGATTCTATAATATGTAGGTATTCAGAAAGGCCGTTTGTGTTAAGTTATAGTAGACAGGGGAGTTTGAAAAACCTATGCATTGCCGTAGTACCAAACTGAAGAGAATTAAGAATGCATCTTATAAACTGTATTATATGTGAAATTTACAAAATTTTGCATTGGAAATGTTTGTGACGACATAAGATATGAGGATTAACCATTCTAGTGTAGCAGGAGTTGATGTTAACAAATGCTTGATCATTTAAGAAGATAGTATAAAATAATTTTATTGAAATTGAATATTCTGTTAACTGAATTGTCCAGATTTTTCACCGTTGTTTTGGCTGTAACAAACTGTTACTAAACTACTTATAGATGTACTTGTATACATATATTCTTAACCCTTTACTGAGAATCTGATTTCAGTTAGGAAAATTGGAATGTAAATTCACCAGAGATTTACAAGAAGTTTGTGAGAATATAAAACATATAAAAAATGAGTTCGTTTTTAAGCTACTTTGAATATATCTTGATTTTTGTGAGATCAAGTTATATGGTAAAAAGCTATACAAACCCGTTTTATTAGTCCATATAGTTTCTATGCGTATTTTTGAAAAGCCTACTAGGTTATGACCTCTATCTACTTTCTGAGTAAAAGAAAACAATAAAAATATAACTTTCTCCCTAGAAAAATATCAAGGGAATTCATGAGATACAACCAAAAGTAGACAGAAGGCAGTGAACCATTGAAACTACATGGTGCAATTTGCATAGAACTGTCAAGTGAACCCACTCAGGAATACAGACGGTTGGGAAAAAGGCTTGAATTCCATGGTTAAAAAACAAAAGAAATAAAAAAAAAAAACTATCTTAAAAAATAACTGATATAGACGGGCAAAAATAAAGTTAACAATGTTAAAACCATGGTTATTAATTAGTAACCACCAGTATTTTTGTCAGTATTTTCAGGATGTATAAAACCAAGATCAGTATCCTAAGTGGCTTACCACTTAGAGTGTATGAAAAAATAATAATTTTAAACAAGAAGCAATAAATGAATTAAGATACACACTGGTTCCACTGTGGAAAGGAGAGGAAGGTCACCTGAGAGGTCACAAGACACTGGAATAGTTATCTATGAAACTATTATTGTGATCAGGATATAATAACTTTGTGATTCAAGATTCATTTGGTTTTCATACAACCTTGAGGTCAATCATCTCCCTATCAAATCGTTAACACCGCAATTGCTGAAATCATGGCTTCTTCATCACCCCTCCTGGTAGTTCCCTGTCTATTCAGAACTAAAATTAAACTTATATAGAAGAGGAGGATTATTCTCCCACTTGAGCATGTGCTCTAAAAATGGAGTTTTTCAACACCTATTTTAAGATAGTTGGTTGGCATACTTACTTTTAAAATCAATTTGGAAAAACAGTAAGGAAAGCAATGTGCCATTAAAAGCGTGAGACTCACACAACAGCTAGTGAGAAAGAGGAATCATTTTGTATGATGCTCCCCTTGTCCCTGGTGCATCTCCTCCCACCGGCTTGCTCTCCTGATCATGCCTCTGCAATATCAAATGTAATGTGGAGTATGTACTTAGCTTAGAATAGGTTTTCCTTCAGTTTTGCCACTGGAAAGAAAATACAATTGTAGAATGTAATGCTGGAAAGAACCTTAAAAATATTTTATGTCAACCATTGATGTTATCAATATGAAAATTCAGGTCCATGAGTTGCCTAAAATACTATTTCTAGTTTGTGTCAGAGCCAGAGGTAGAAGTAGAGTCTCCTAACATACAGTTCAAGGGTTTAGTTTCTTTGTTTTGTTGTTTGTTTGAGTTTTCACCTATAATACTATTAGAAGCTCTTTTTCCTAAGTAAAATATGGAAAAGGTATTAGGCTGGTTCAAAAGTAATTGCATTTGTTTGCAATTTTTAACCCTTTAAACTGCAATTACTTTTGCACCAACCTAATATATAGTTGAGGAGATCGAAAATAAGAATAAGGTAGTGATTGTTGAGATTAAATATATGAGTGATTGGTTCATACAGTTCAATTGGTGTCTCATTCCCTTTCTACAAATATATCTTGAGCTTAAATATCAAGAAATATGGCAAATATGTACCTCATGTTTATATCGACTTAATTTTACTTCTTCCAAAACAGAATTGAATTGTGTACCTGGTTGAGTGTAACATTATATAACATATAATGTAGATGATATCATCAGTTTTAGATAAAATTTCAGGCTCAGCATTTCATTTGAAGAGATTAGATTCAAGAATCACAAAATTTTAATATTGCATAATATTAAAAGCACAAGAGCATTATCAATTGATCGGAAAGTATGGATATAGAATTTCCATGGTCATTACTACATTTCTGATTTGGTCCAGTTAATTAGCAGTTCCATTCACAGAACACTGATATTTTTAACATAGATGAAAGTTAACTTTGTGTCTATAAAAGAACAAACTATGTCTTTGAATCTGCCTCTTCATAAAGGGTAGATTATCATGTAATAAGTAAGGCTGAAGTGTTCATTTTTGTTTGTTTGTTTGTTTGTTTCTATTTATTAGATGACAGCATAACATGACCCCCAACAGAAGTCAGGAAAGATTTTTATCCTATTGAACAAACGCAATAATATACTATAATAGCTTAAGTCAGGATATATGTATTTTTATATATTGTGTTAGTGTATTTATCTCAAAATTGTTTTAAAAATCATGTTACATTGTTAACATTAATCATAAGTCTGAAGATAGTTAAGATATGTGTGTGTGAATTATTGTTGCAAAAATACAGAATATAGACTACATAGATTACTTTCCAGTAAGTGTGACTATGCAAAATAAGTCATAACTATGTTACTCATATTTCATAAAGCCAGGGACAGAGCCTACTTACTCTCTGGTTTTAACAGGGACAATCACAAGTAGTTTTCAGAAAGTGAACAAGTCCACTAAGAACATTTTGCATTAAACACATCGTTAAATAGTATGATTCTTTAAATAGCCTCTTAATTAAGCGCTATAGAGAACTGGTTCATAGAGTCACTGCTCTGGAAAAGACCCTAGAATGGTTTCTCAACCCAGCTGCAAAGAGGGTCACTTTCTATCCAATCACCATCTTCAATACTCCACAGAAACAAATTTAAATTCCCTTTAACTGGAAGAAAATAACACTTTTAGAGGGGAAAGAACAAAAAGCGGGTAAATATAAATGCTGCAGAGTCTCAAAGGAAAGGATGTGAAGAGTAGTGATGCAAGGCAGTGATTGATAGCAGGAGTTCTCAGGGACACAGCCCAGACCACACCCATTACAGAAGATCTCCACGGTGTAGTGATAGAGTGTTTTTATTACTCTTAGCCTTCCCTACCAGGTAAAAAGGCTATAAATTAGAACCACTGGCTTCAGAGAAAGGTTAATTCTAGTGAAAAGCCTAAATAAAAAACAGGCAATTCCTGATGTGGGGTTTTAGAGTAGACTTCTGGAGATCATAAAGAGCTTCAAAAACAGGTTTTATAGTTCAGTCATGGGCCTCTGCCAACCCCCTTTCTCCCATCTCCCTAAAGACTAGCTTATTAGCTAAAGAAAAAATTCAGAATGTGTCAGGCATAAAGTTCATGGATAAACAAAAATATTTGGAATGGAAAAAAAAATGTAAAAATTTATTTATTTTTTGTAATAGAGAAAAAATAAAATCGTTCGGATAGAAAACAAAATTGTGGGAAAACAAATTACTGAGTGGAGAAAACAGGAGAAAACAGTCCCTGAATACTGCCCTCCATCATTCCCTCCCCTCAGATCCAGTATTTGGAATCGTGTTTCCACAGAAGAAAACATATCATACAAAGCATTGAGAAGTTGGAACATTTTGTTTCATTCAGTTTCAGTCCTCACCTGTACACAAGTTTGGCAATATGAATGAATATACAACTCTACAAAAATAATAATTACCAGGCTAATAATAAAGTGTTTAGAAATATATCCTAAGGAGTTTCCTGGTCTCTCCATGGAACACGCAAACCTGTCTCAGGATGATTGGTTCACAGCTTCTTATTGGCCTCTCTGTCATGAATCTCAGGTCCTATTTCCCACCTTTACCCTGCATTAACACCAAAATTATCTTCCTGGAGTGCAAACAAAATCATTCTTTGCTTAAAACATCTTTAGGAAGTCCAATAACACCAGATATGGTTCAAACTGTTTAGCCTACAGAACTTGACCATCGGGGCCTAATCTGTCTTAATTTAATCTGGCTTCATTTTCTGCCTCTTCCCAAGTTTACAATATGTTGTGGTCATGATGACTATCTCCTTATCAGGGGAATATGTCATAATTTTTAATGTCTCTCTTGCATATTTTTCTGCTTTTGCCATTTATCTTGAACTCTTGTTCCCCTTTCAAATATGTAATTCCTCAGTTCG
The DNA here is from genome assembly GCF_036562045.2 of Rhinolophus sinicus. Taxonomy (NCBI): domain Eukaryota; kingdom Metazoa; phylum Chordata; class Mammalia; order Chiroptera; family Rhinolophidae; genus Rhinolophus; species Rhinolophus sinicus. The sequence goes on from NC_133753.1 coordinate 131,957,661, forward strand.
AATATCCTTTCTTCTATGTATCCCCTAACTTGCTGGGAAGTAATGGGTGTTTTCTAGCCTGTTTTACCCCATTATTTTGTTATTAAACACTTACCAGATTTTATTATAATTTTTGCTTGTGAATTTATAGGCCTTCAATATTGTATGATATTCCCTGAACAGGGACTATGTATTATCCAGATCCTATTCTATAATCAACACACACTCAAATACACACCTGCAGTTCACTGCAGTTCAGGTTGAAGGGGGTGTGTGTGTGTGTGTGTGTGTGTGTGTATGTGTGTGTGTGTTTTAAATGGTTTAATAAATAAGTTAGTCATATACTTGAAATAACTTAAGCATTGGAAGTTAGAGCTTTAAGTTTCTGTTCATCAAAATTTAATAACTTTATTGAAATATAAAGCATCTTATGATGCTTTATAAAGCACCTAATATAAAGCATCTAATGAGCACCTAATGATGATCTCTGTATTATCAGGGGTCTCCAGAGAAACAGAATTGTGTGTGTGTGTGTGTGTGTGTTTGTGTCTGTGTGTGTTTTAAATGGTTTAATAAATAAGTTAGTCATATACTTGACCTAACCAGAAAACAAGCACTAGCATGATTTTTCAAGATGCTTGTAATATAAAATAAGCCCTAAAGCATCTTTTGGAGCAAAAATTAATATAAGACCTGGTCTTATTTTAAGGGAAATATGTTAGGGCTTATTTTATATTACAAGCATCCTGAAAAATCATGCTAAGGCTTACTTTCCGGTTAGGTCTTATTTTCGGGGAAACATGGTGTATACACACACATATGTATATATAGTATATATGCTATTATGTATATATGTATATACACACATATGTATGTATGCATGTGTATATATGCATACATATGTGTATATATGTACATATATACACATATCTGTGTGTATATATATACATATATATACACATATATACATACACACACACACACATATATATGAAAGAGAGATTTATTATAGCACTTGGCTCCCATGGTTGTGAAGGCCAGAAGCCCCATGATCTGTGTTTGCTGGAGAACTGGGATAGATGGTGTCGTTTGCTGTGTTTGCTGGAGAACTGGGATAGGTGGTGGTGTGGTTCAGACTGAGTCTGAAGGCCTGAGAACCAGGAGCACCAATGTCAGAGGGCAGGACAAGTTGGGTCTCAGCTCAAGCAGAGTACTAACAGCCCTTTCTCTGCCTTTTCTATTTTCACCCCAGTGGACTGGATGCTGCCCACCCATGTTGGGGAGGACCATCTACCTTACTCAGTTCACCAATTCAAATGCTGATCTCTTCCAGAAACACTTTCACAGATACACTCAGAAATAATGTTTTACACCCAATCTGGGCAGCCCTTAGCCTAGTTAAGTTGACATACACAAAACCATCACACTCTCTAAGCATTTTTTTATATTTTAGAAATACATTATGCTTTTTAGGGAATGCTTAGAATATAGAAAATTACATAAAATAAAAATAGAACTACCATAATCCTAAGGAAGGTCACAACCATCACTACCATGTTTTCTCTCCCCAGTTTTTCCTTTTAAAGCAATACATTCCAGTTACATAAGAACGCTTTTTGGCATTCAAGCATGATAATGTTTTTGCAACATTGGTATTAAAACAAACAAACAAACAAAAAACATTAAATGGCACTGCAACAGTTCCATTTTCCTTAAAAACTAAAATTGAGACCTCCAAAATGTAGTGTTTTTAAACCTTTCCTCAATACTTTTCATGTTTGTGTCCCAGGGAATATTTCCACAATAAATCACAGTATTAATGGGCAAAGTGTCTATACTGAATTTCAGTGGCATGGTATTAGAAAGTAATGAAAGTGACTCCAATAACGTTAGTATAGTGATATTGACTCCTCACTTGTTTTCATACTTTCTTATCTAACAAATAGTTCACCACACACATTAAAGAGAACTTTTAAAAAATAACCCAGATTACAAATGATGTTCCATTGAATACACGTGTGATTTTAAAATATACCTTTCAAGATTATAATACATCACATGTAGTCTTTCAGAAAAATTAGTGTAGAAAATAGCAGGAAGGAAAAATAAGCATCACTCCTGATATCAACTCTCAGAGAACCCCCTCATTGTAAATAGTTTGGCATGTATATTACCATGTTTCTACTGTATGTCACCTATACAGGAGAGAGACCAAACCTTGTTTATTTCAAGTGTTTTTCCTAAGTTTACATTTATAATTGTACACATACCTGAAATGACATATTAAACCTCTGATTTATATATATATATATATAATCACATATATGTTACTGAGTTTCTCACCTCCTTTTTTATAACATCTGCTACCCTATTTCAGATGCATACGGTTTTATTTTTTTAATTTATTCTCACATAACACAAAGCTTCTTGCCAGATTTGGCAACTTGTACTTTATTTCCCAACAAATCATTTCCTGCTCAAAAATTGCTACTTATCCTAACCCAGATTCCATAAATCTACATTTATTAATTTCATCACCTATTTTACCCTTATCTATCTACACCAATGAAAACTACCTATCATCCTGAATAGTTCATACTTTTCTGACTCCTTGCTTTTTCTCATGCTGTTTCTATTGACTTAAATGCCCTCATTCAACATTTACACCTGTGGAAATACTGCCATTGTTCAAGACCCATGGCCAGCATTACATCCCAGGCAGCTGGCTGGGTGACCTTGTCACAGGTGGTTCTTTTTTGATCTCTCATATATTTACATATTTTAAGAACGTTTGTCTTAGTCTGCATCGTCTTATTACTTATACACTAATTTACTTATTATTTCTTGTATTATTTATATATTAATTGTATTTCTCCTTTATATATATATATATACATCAAAACAAGAAAGTCAGCCTCTCACCAATCTTTTTAGTTTTATTTCTCAGCGTCTTGTACACAGCAAGTGTTCAATAGATACTTGTGTAATTGAATTTATGGATATTTTAAGAAGCCTTATTAAATACTATAACATATCATTTATTTTACAATATTTGAAATCTAAATAAGTCTAATATGAAAGAAAAATGTAGATAGAGTTAATAATTTAAAATGCATTTTTCTCTTACTTTAAATGCAGTGAGAGCCCACACCCCAAAAACCAATATCTACAAATGCATACAGCTTTCTTTCACAACTAAGTCAGTCCAATTCCAATGTATATCTAATTCATGGTATAATGTGGAATTTGTAAAACAAAACAAAACAAAACAAAACAAAACAAAACAAAACAAAACACCTCCCAGTAGGAAGCTGTCTAACTCCTACCTTCACAAGCAGAGCTCCTCTAACTTTCACTTACCATTATCTACAGATTCCCAGATCAATATTACAAAAAATTTTGCTCTTACCACAGTGAGAAGACTGTACAAGCATCTGATTCTAGGAGGCTGCACGATGGTGGAGACACTTCCTGGGTGATGTTCAATGGCAGCTTTGGAGGATCGAGGCAGCTGGGAACACATTTCATGTCTTACACAGGTGGAGACAAGGGAGAAACTAGAGAAATTTCACGTGAGGGTATATTTGGTCTCTCTAGTACTCTCATCTGTGTCTCTGTGTTTATAGAGTTTTACCTTCCATGAGAAATTACTCAAAACAAAACAAGTTCACCCGAGCTCAGGGAAAAGGAAGTAGCTATAAACTTCAGCTTCTTAGGATAGTTGTAGTTCTTTTGCAGAATAGCTCAGGTCAGTGGTCCTCAAAGTGTGGTACCTGGACCAGCAGCATCAGTATCTCCTGACAATTTGTGAGAAATGCAAATTCTTAGGCTTCATCCAAGATCTACTGTCATGCAGGGTGTCATGTGGGGTCTCCACTCCCGCTCCCAAGATATGGTGAGGCCAAAAAGGAACACCCACGGAGCCATAGATGGGGGAGTCATACCACTATATTCTCACGGGTGGCTGTGTTGGAGACACAGGAAGCAGGAGCCACAGGATCTGCCACCCCTACGTCCACTTCTCTGCGAACCGACCCCACTTGCTAACTGCAATCCGCGCTTGCCAGCCACCATCCGCTGCTAGCGTAGCCATGGCAGTTATATTAGTAGCCAATGGTTCACTGCTTACAGCTGACGGCCAACTAGCCACAGCTGACGGTCATTTACTACCCGAGCCAGCACCTTTCCACCTGAGGCCGAGAGCCTGGAAACTGCACCCCTGGCTCTGTCCCCACATCTGCTTTATCAAACACTCTTGAGTTGGGGTCCAGCATTTATAGTCTAATAGACCCTCAGATGCTTCTGCTGCCTGGTGAAGTTTGAGAATCACTGATCTACATAGCAGTAAAAGAAGCTCCACGTTGTCTAGAGCAGGGGTCATCAAACTTTTTCTGTCAGTAAAGACAGAAAACTATTTACTGGCTTTACAGTAAATAGTTCAGACATTGTAGCTCATACAGTCTCTGTCATAACTGCTGATCATCTGTCACTGTAAGGCAAAAGAAGCCATAGACAGTAAGTAGATAAATGAGCATGGCTGTGTTTCAATAAAACTTTAATTGTCAAAACAGGTGGTGAGCTAGATTTGAACTACAGGCCTTCGTTTGCCAACCTCTAGTCTAGAGATCTGCTATTTATCAAATAAGGAAACATACATTCATTGACATCTTCTAGGAAAATCATTATTATTCTCATTTTATAGAAGAATAACTGGTACAAGGTAAGTTATGTTGCTGAGGTCTTAGTGAAATAAATGCACTAGTTAGTCATGGAATAGGCGGTTAAAGTCTGACACCCTGAATGGTTTAATTATTTTAAACGTGCTAACAATTAAGCAGTGTGCTGAAAAGAATCAACATAAAATAGGCTGGTCTGATATGTAAAGAGTTCAGAAGACATCACTTTCATCCTCACAACAAAATACAAGCTGAAAAAAAATATGAAAAACTGAAAACAACTCTTCTTTAATCCTGCAGAGAATGGAGGTTACAGGACAAATTACTGCCCTGAAAACTGGAAAGACAGGTGAATACAGAGAATCACAATTTATGGAGGGAGCAGATGCCACCAGCTGGAGCCACTACCAGTAGGATACCTAACTAATAATACCTGAATACTGGCACGTAGCAGCTGAAGACATAAAACTCCTAGGGGCTCTGCCTTACATGGGCTTCCACACTTTCATGAGTTTTAATTACCTCCAGGAGCCTCACTAGGTTCTCACTATGAGAACTGGAGAAAAGTCCCCTCGTGCTTCCAGCAGGGGAAGGGGAAACATACCCATTTTGAAATACGCCCAGAGCTTCTGCTCTCTTTAACAAATGTGTCTTTGCAGGAAACCATTTTACCAGAGCCTAACTGAATGGACCTGGGAGATGAGAAATACTGAACTCCAGCTCCCTTTAACTAATTTTCCTGTGCCATCTAAGGTGGGGGAGACAAAAAGGTGAGAAGCACCTGTCACAACCCAGGGGCACAGTTTCACTCCAAGAATGAAACCTATTTGTAGGACTATAGATTATACTTCCTCTCCACCCACAGATTACCGTCAGATCAATTGGGATCCTGTATAATAGCAACAGATTACAGTTGAAAGAGATTCAAGGCTCAGCCTATTTAAGGAGCCTCTAGAAAAGCTTGAAAACAACAGAAAAGACAAAAATAAGGGCACCAGAAGAAATTTAGCCTCTGACACCTACAGGTATGGCAAACAGTAAATACAGCCTAACTCCTACACCAATAAACATAAAACCTCACACTAAAGGCCAATTTACCTTAATTCCTTTTATCTGCTACATCATGCCTGACTTTCAACAACAAAAAAATGGTAAGTTTTGCTAAAGGCAAAAAATATAGTCTGAAGATACAAAGCAAGCATCAGATCTGTCAGAGATATTGGAGTTATCAGACCAGGAACTTAAAATATTTGTAATTAATATGGCAAAGATACTAATGGAAAAAAGTGCAACATGCAATAATTGATCGATATTGTAAGTAGAGATGAAAACTCTAAAAGAGAATCAACACTGGTGTAACAGAAATATAAAATGGCCAATAAATACAGAAGAAGGGTCCAAATAACACGTAATGAAAAAAAGAAAAGCTAAAAGGAAAAGATATCTTTCACTTCTCAGAATGGAAAAATAATACTTGGAGACATAACTTGTGAGAGTGTGGAGAAATAAATGTGCACTTTTCTGCACTATTAGCAGAAGCACAAAAATCTTAAAATACAGAACAATTGGCATTACCTATCAAAATAAAAAATGTTATTTCATGAATCTTTTAAGCAGTAATTCATTTTCTCAGAATTTATTTTTTGGATATACTAAAAAATGCACTTGATATAATAAAAGTATATCCGTACTATCCTAAGCCAACATATAAAGCAGGATTGCAGGATGATAAACATCAGGCAACCTGAAAAATATGGAAAAATAGAGCCCAGGCCTCATAGTTGAAACTTGATAACCGTACTAGCTCTCCATGAGAGAAAAGGCCCTGATCCATAGTGTTTGCCAATATGTCTGATGTAAGTACTTCCACCATGACCAATTCCAAGGTACCAAAGTGAAGTCACTGAACAGAGTTGGGAAAAGGCACACACATTTGGCTCTTACAAGCCCAAGTTAGCTGACTCCAGCACACCCTGCTCTCAGGCAAGGAACATAAGGTTTCAAGTTGAGTCAGGTTCCTAGGAGCTCAGGTTAGGAAAAGGAGGAGTGTGGACTGAGATGAGAGAGTAAAAAACAAAACAAAACAAAGCAACAACAACAACAATAAAAACAAAAACAAAAGACTGAAATAGATAGTGGAAACAGAGGAAAAAGACCAAAATTTTAAATACAAAGAGGCTGGACAGAGGGAGAAAAATCTTTCCTATACAAATGTTCTCCAGTTGAGTTCAGTGAGATGGAATAAGTGTTGTACAGAAAGTGAATCCAGAAAAGACATTCAAGACAGTTCAGTGCACAATGGAAAATATCTTTTATAGGGCACCTGGACTTTAATGGCAAGGTGGTAACTACTAAGGGGCTAATCTGGTTAGAACAACAATTTATTTAAGCACTGTAACCACAGAGGAAGTGTGCCATGTGGAAAGAGCTAAAATGGAGTGTACAGAGAAAGTCAACCTTCCGCTCTCGTACTGCATGATAGTTGAGTCTATTGGTAGCTATTTGGTAGCAGCTGTAAGGAGGAAATTACTCACCTACCAGTTAAAGCAAGAAGTATGTTCACACTCCCCTTTCATATAGTTTATTTCTGAAACAAGATAGATCTGGATAGTAGAGATTTACTTATCTCCTACAGTATTATTTTCTAATTTCACAGAAGTAATTTATACACTATATTACATTTCTTGCAATATTTCATATACACTAGACAAAATTCAGGAAAACATCATTGCATAGAAATAATTAGTTCAAGATTTGGGCATATTATGAGTTATTAAATTATTAAAATTTCCCAGATGTTAGATCACCTTGATATCTTTTGGAGAGAGTTTATACCAGAGGAGGAAGCTCTTTAATTCTTAGGTCCATGATAATGTATTTTTAGACTACAAGAAAGCACCTAGTTTCAGCTTCTTTAACTAGGTTCTTTCAGATCTCATGATCTTTGTGATAGACTGATAGAGTGGAAATAACATTAAACTATTCCCTTGAGCTGAATTGATAGAAAATGTAGAATGATTTTTCCAGAGAGTTGGTGGAGGAAATATTATTTCACCTTCCCTTAGCACTTTTTTTTTTCCAGTTTTTTTTTTGTTTTTGTTTTTGTTTCAGGTATACAACACGAAATAATAAATAGCCAATATATGGAAACAACTGAAATGCCCATCAACAGACAATTGGATAAATAAATTGTGATACATTTATACAATGGAGTATTACTCTGCCACAAAAAAAAGAATGAAATCTTACCATTAGCGACAACATGGATGGACCTAGACACTGTTATGCTAAGTGAAATAAGTCAGACTGAGAAAGACAAATACCATAGGATCTCACTCTCACTTAGTCTTGATAGCTACTTTAAAGAAAGGTTGCTCCATTTTAATGTTCAATGGTCTGAAGAGATTTCATGGTCAGGGAATAATTTTCTCAACAAAATTTAGCCCCTCAATATCTTTTGACCTTATGCCAACATGTATACATTCAGATGTACTTTATTAGAAAATTGTTTTAATGTATCTTCATGATCTAGTAAAAGAGAAAAGAATGTACCTTGTGAATAGAGGAGAAAAGCTTAATATATTTCATAGCTTTGTAAGATTGCTCCTGCCTGACTGATTTACCTAAGAATTTTATCAAAGGCAACTGGAATTGTCACCTGATTTATGTCAATGAAAACTGAGGGAATTGAAGTAATTTGTGAACAGTTATATGTGAAGACACAGCTATAACCACAGTGGTCACCTTGCCCATCAGTCATTCAGTCCTTCTAGCCACTGGATTATGTAATGGATACAATGAGGAGATTCTATGAAGTGGAGTGTCATGGAGGGTGGGAGGCTCATCCATTACAAATAAATTAATCATTATGACCTAAACTTTCTTTTGTGTAACTGAATGTCCCTGAGATATTTGAATTAGGTAAACATATCTTTGAAAATATAATTTCTTCAGAGTTGTGCAGCATGGCTAGAGCAGAAGCTACCAAACAGCCTCATGCTTGGTTGTGTGGCCAGCAGTAATATTTCCCTCACACATCAGTAAGTGGATAGAGAAATCAGAGTCAGTCTCTGGTGGAGAAAACATAATCACAGTATTTAGCCAGCACATACTAGAGTGGCATCCCAGTGTTTCTGGCCATCATGACTTCCTGGTGTTTATGGCCATTCTCTTCTGATCAGTCTGGTGTCTATTCTGATGGGTCAGTATTTATGCTGTATCAGCTGATACATATTTTAAATATGACCCTTGCATACACAATGGATTGAAATTAACAAAAATTTAAAAGTCAGTAAACCTGGATGAACTGGTGGCTTTCAAAAGAAAATGTGGTGCAGCTTTGAACTTTACACTGAAGCTTCCAAATGTTGGAAAATAACATCAGTTTTGAGCTACTGGTTTGCTAATCCTGAACTGTTGGCTCCTTTGGTTATTATAAAACCTCAGATTGTTTTAGCCCAGTGCTTCTCATTTCTTCTGCATTTAAGAATAATCTGGGGAGTTTTTAAAATTAATGGACACACAAGTTCTGCTGCAGGCCAGTTGGACAACAGTTTTTCAGAGTGGGACATAGAGATAGGTAATTTTAAAAGCCCCCTTGTCATTTTAATTATGTACCTTGTGTACCAGATTTGGAAACAAATCTAATTCTGAGTCTAGTGTTAGCTGTTGTTATTAGATAGTATTACGGGTTGAACTGTGTCCTCGCAAAATTCACATGTTGAAATCCTAATCCCCAATACCATGGACTGTGACCATATTTGGAAATAGAGTCATTGCTGAGGTAATTAGCTGAGATGAGGTCACACTAGAGTAACGTGGGTCCCTAATATCACTGGTGTCCTTGTAAAGGGGAAATGTGAACACAGACACATGTGCAGGGAGAATGCCACATGAAGATGTGATGCAGCTGGAGCCAAGGAATGCCAAAGATGGTGCCCAAACTGCCAGAAAGCAGAAGAGAGGTGTGCAACAGATTCTCCCTCACAGCCTCAGAAAATACCAGCCCTATCAACACCTTGATCTTGGACTTCTAGTCTCCATAACTGTATTGTGAGACAATACATTTCTTTTCTGTTTCAGCCAATTGGTGGCACTTTGTTACAACAGTCCTTGTAGTCAGGAGTTACTCTTCCTTAAGATTTCTCACTGAGACACTTGCAGCTGAGGTCTAGGCATGCGTATCATATCATGGTGCTTGTTTGATTGTCTGGGGAATATTTCTCATGGTGGCACTGCTAGGAAACCAGTCCTTTCATAGAGTAAAAATGCATGCATACTCTGTTGGTGCAGGAAATAACTCAAGGAAGAGAATTCTAAATACATCTTTTCTACTCCAAAAGTTTTTAATTAATGCAAATGTGAGAATTTAAAGCTCAAGATAGGAACAGGGAAGTAAAGGAATAGAATAATGGCAGCAATTGGCAACATCAATAGCAAGGTGTAGTGGACAGAGTGCGCAAGATTTTGTGGGAAGGAAATAGAACATTTAACAACTGAAGCATGAGAAGGAGAGAAAATATTGCTTATAAGACCATATGTACAAGACAGTATAATAACATGCCTCAGGTAAATAAGTACGGTAAAAGTCATGAAGGAAAAGAGAGTACAAGATACTGTTGAAAATATCACTACAGTTTAATAGAAATAGGTATGAAAACAGGTCACTGTTGAGGATTCGTTGAGACTCCTAAATTAGAAACAAACATTAAATAAATAAAGATAAGTGAGAATATAAAATAAATGAATCACTGACGTAGTCATCCCCCACTAGAGAAAATTTGATTTAGTCATATCATTTTTATTCTCAGATAAATGTGTTTTCTTACTAAGCTGAACCTCAATGACCTGAAAATATTTTCATAACAACACAAATGCTTGAATTTATGTTGCATACATAGGACCCCTTGAGTGTTATTACTTGTCCTACGGGAGGGAAAAAGGAGGTTTCCTTTACTGGCGTCTGAAACTATTAATTTTCATCTGCTTTCTATGCTCTTCACTGAAATTCCCTTATTAGTAAAATCCAGATTTTTTGTTTGGCATGTAGCTTTATATGCTATTACACAGTTCAACAGAAAAGTCATCTTTATTTTTTTTTTATTTACTTTTTTAGCTATGTAAATGATTGACGGGGTTCACCAAATACTCCTGGTTTTGCCCCCATCTGAATATTATGTGGGGTTTCAATTACCAGCCCTTTGAAATTAAATGCTGCCATTTGATTTGCTTTGGACAATGAGACATGAGTGGTATGACAACAGGCACATAGAGTTAGGAGTGTTAAGAGCCAAAGCAAAATTCACAATGTCTTCTTTCCTTGCCTTAGTAATCATGGAAGGATGTGCTAAAATGAAAACTCCATCAGCCTGGGTTTCTGAGTGAGTACAGTGAGTGGAACACCCCTGTCCCTGCCCAGTGACCTGTGGTGGACAGGAAGCATGAACAAAAATAGGAATATTTGTTGTTTTAAGCCACTGAAATTGTAGTGTAGTCTGTCACTTCAGCATAACATGTCTTGATAGGTAGGAAGGTTGGAAAACCCTTTATTTTTATCATCTTAAAGAGCCATGAAAACATATCTTATTCTGAAAGATTTAATATCCATTTCTTTACAAAAGCAATTACTAATGAATTCCCTTTTAACATCTCACTAAGGAAAAGCAAAACCAAAAACAAACACATAAAACTTTATCTATCTGTATGAATTTGTCTATGTTCTCTAGAAGAGTATTATTTTCTTTTAGACAGAATCAAAATCAGTGAATTTTAAAGTATTCTGAAATAAAGGAAGTCAAAGAAGTTTAAATTTTTTGTTCCACAAATTAATAATTCTTGCGCGCGCTCTCTCTCTCTCAAAATAACAGCAACCCATTTTGTAGAATAAAAGTTAAGATTGCTTTTAACTCTATATAAATATATTCACAGACCCATTGGATTTTAATAACCTATGGGATTCTTACATTATACTGTAGCAGCCTAATCTGTCATACACGCTTACTTATATCCTCCACCATTCTAAACCAGATGTGTACTAAGATACGTAATGGGCATAAAACTAATCTTCCTAACAGATAAAATCAGTACAATGTCACATTTGGGGCAAAATCCTGTTAAACATTCAAATCCATTGGAAAGAATTTTAAATCATTTTTGAATTATATAAAAAAAAATGGTGAGGAAAATTTTCATTTATGAATCAGCACAGCTACTTTAATGCTATACTCCCTCATATGGCATAGTGGCTATTTCCTAGTCTTACAAATCATTCCTCAATACTGTGTCCTAAAACTGAGTCCATTTCTGTACGTCTCATTCCCTTTCATTTAGCTGGACTTACCACATCTGTTTTTTCATTAAGTGAGTGAATTTCCATTTTGGAACTTTTTAAATACTTTTCTCTATCTCTTACCTACATCAACACAAATAATACATAAGAGTTGATCAGACAGACTACATACAGTAATATGATTAGAAAATTTGTATGGCCATTAAAGTATATGAGCAAATACCAATTTTAAGCAACATAAATTTATTCAGAAAATATAACATTAGCCTAGAATGTAAATTGCAATGTTCTTTATTTTATTCCTAGATTTTTAAATTATATTAAATTATGTACAGACTGCACTGTTTATTTGCCTTAAATTTCTTTTCCTTCTATTGGATCACGTTTATTTAATACCTTCCGACCACGAGTGTAGGTCTTGAATAAATGGGGAAATTTGTCAGGCTTCTAAACTGGCCCCAAATCAAGTTTTACTGTCACCAGTATTACTGTCTTTTTTCCAGACTTTATTATTTTATTCACTTCCTATGATATTTAGTTTATAAAATAAAGAGATAGTAGAAAAAAGTTAAACTGCATTTCATTTCTAATAACTAAGTTTTGGAACGCTGAAGCACAATATTAACAGGTGATTGCAAGCTCTAAGTTTATGTGAGATCACTCTTGAGAAATTTAACATGAAGAGTATAAGTTCATCCTTTTAAGATTTCTATCTAGTGAGCAACTGGCATCTATATTTTCCTCTCTTAGGTATTCTGAGAAGATGCCACATGGCAGCATTTCATATTTCACAAACTAAATGACAGTACAGAAGTAGTTTCCCATAATGGAGGTGCTTTGGGGAGTTGAGAACTATTATATGACTCATCAGCCTCAAATAATTCAGCCACTGGAGATGAAGGGTAATATCTCTTGCTGAAAGCACGAGTTGAAATATTTTCATGAGAAAATTTTCAGAAACTCCTTGCATAACATATAGTGAAAAATTGTGACAGGTTTATACTATGCAGTTCTACATAGTGGCTTATGGGAAACCAAATCAACAAGAAATAGCTACAGAAAAAAAAAAAAGACATGTGGAATGGATAGTAGGGTAATTTGGTGACTGAAGCTAACAGACTGGCTTTTAGGTACATAAAATGCTTCTTTCATGACCCTCAGAATCAAATGAAGTAGAAGAAAGAGAAATGTCTTAAAGATAAATTGGATTCTCTTGGTGCGCCAATTATCACCAGAGTTGGATAATCACTTTGTGGAAGAACATGAATTCTTTCTGGCCAGTAGAATGTCAGGTACTGAGTCTGGTTTAAATAGTAACCTTATAATTAGAATGCTTTATTATCATGAGAGAAGCTAATTTATCATTGTCCAAAGTTAACCTCTAATTCTAAAACAGACATTTCAATATGGCATTTCTTTTAAAATATTTAATGTAATATAAAAAATAATAATAAATATGATTATGACTGTCTAATTTACCTTTTATTTTTATAAGCATATGATTAGTCCATTACAAGAAGAAGGTGGGGATGTCTTCCACTGAGATTTTCCTAATCAGTCTTACAGTGTCCTAGTATAGGCAGGTGATAATTTATGGAGTACAGTAATACAAACAATTGAGTAAAGGATGAGTTTGGAAAGAATAACACCCACCCTTGAGTGGGAAAATGTAAGAGATCATTCTGGTGGCAGTTCTGAGGGAGACTAGAGGAAAGTTTAGTAGAAGAGTCTTACTGAAAAGATGACTACACAAATTTGTTGTTTTTTTCCCCCCTGATTTTTTATTATATTTCTATCTCATGTAGGTTTATGCAACTTGCTTTTTCTCTTTCCTTTACACGTCTTTCTTCCACTCTCAGTGAAATGCAAAAAAGTCAACCACAAACAATCACAATCCTGTTATTTGCAGTTTCTGAAGTACAAAGGAGTACCTGGTTTCCTGCAGTCCAGCAATCCACAAAGCACATTAAGTGTAACTACTGACACATTCAGGTACTACTTTGTGGACCAATGATTTGTGCTTTGATAAGCTGTATTTATGGGAATTGAATTGTAAATGCAATTGCCATGAAATGGTTTGAATTGTAACATTGATGAAAATGTGTTTACTAAGTGATTCCCTAAATTACTTTATGGAGTATAAAACATCTGCATTTGGTTGGATTCTATTTGGCTGAAAAATAAACATTTCAAAACCATAGCTCTCATGTCTGAAAACGATAATATACTAGAAAACTTGAAATTGCATGACAATCTAAATATGTTTTCTCTTAAAAAGCAAATGGTACTGTTTGTTAGTACCATGACATACTACATTGTTCTGCTTAAATGGTACATTGTTCCTAAAAATATATAAATGTGATGATATTCATTCTGGTTTGTAAAGCTAGATGATACACAACACTGATAAATGCTGAGTTATGAAAGATAACTTCTGAATCTACTATTCAAAATGGTCAATTATGATAATAAAGTACCTTCTTATGATATCATGAAAGAAACAATAGTGAAATATCATTCCTTGATTTCCTCAAACAGTGAAGGAACAATTCAATACTATATTACTCCAGGAAACATTAAATTTAGAGTAATGCACAGCAACATTTGATTCAAAAGTCCATAGATGGTATATTTATCAAGGTGTTTAGAATACAACAGAAATTTCAGCCAGGTGTTTCTTACCAAAGAAAATAAAAGAAACACCATCTCTATTGTCATCAGCATAATGGAGATTAGTGTTATGCAGCTGTACACATTTATTAGTACAAGAGAGTTGCACAAACAATATCCCATGAAATATTGCACATTTTTGTAAATTACCATCTAAAGCAAAGTGTTTGAAAGAAATGTGACATTATATGTGCTAGTCATCAACTGTTATTCTTTAATCAAGCTCACTCCTATTTATACGGCTCACTAATTCATCCTTCACCAAAATTATTATGATATTTAGTAAATCAGAAAACTTTCATATTTTGTAACCATTAGGACAATATTCTGGTATTTTTCCCTTTAGTAGATGCAATAAATGTTAATTCAAATGTTTATTGCGAATGTGAAAGTAGCATCACAAATATAGGTAAAGGAA
Source organism: Rhinolophus sinicus (assembly GCF_036562045.2). Classification (NCBI taxonomy): domain Eukaryota; kingdom Metazoa; phylum Chordata; class Mammalia; order Chiroptera; family Rhinolophidae; genus Rhinolophus; species Rhinolophus sinicus. The sequence goes on from NC_133753.1 coordinate 131,972,692, forward strand.
CAAAAACACTATCTTGCTGTTAGATTTATAGTCAAGAATGTATCCATTATTAAAAGCATTAGTGCATATTTGATCAAAATATATTAATGTTTTAGATAGAAAAATCCCCATATATATCTTATGTGAAGATAGACTCATAAAATTCATGCAAGTTCTTCAATGGAAGGAAGGCATTTATTCTAATGCATAAATAATGTGTTGATATAGATTTAAATGTCTCATATAATACTCATGGCATAGTTTAACAACTTAATGTTATTCAGTATATAAAATATTAAATGAATCTACCTTAGAAAAGTCATTATACCTTTGGATTAGAGAGTGTGCTTTCTTTTAACCAAAGTATTTTGACTCCTTATAATTAACTTCACTCATCTACTTGCTTAATTCTTTACAGGTCACCTGATAGAATAATGTAGAACCAATGTCTGTAGCTGAGACACTATCTTTATCTCATTAATTTCCTGATTTCCTAATCTCCTCTTAATTCTCAATCTGGTCATTGCCAGTTAGACCACAGTGTTTCCTTCATGACAGATGTGTCTTGCCACTTATAGTATATAAATGATTTTCAACTTTCAGTCTTAAAATAGCTTAAAATAGCTCTGGAGTGATAGCCAGTGACAATAGGAAATCAAAAGCACAGATCTGGAAGATGTTTGTGAAAAGTAGGCCAAGGCAAAAGAGCTTCTCATGAAGTCAGTAGTCAGGTTAAGGTACTTTAGAAATCTTAATTCTAGAAATCAGAGAACGAACCATGTTTATACACTGTTGAGGAATTTCCTTCAACAATTCAGTTTCTGTTGTATTAAGTGCTCGTTAACCGGAAAAAAACTAGGCATTATACAATTCAGAAATTATATTCATTGGAAAGTTAAGCTAAGAGAGATTAGTCATTTGTCCATGGTCACATAGCTAATGATTGGATAAACCTAAACCAGATTAAGTATCTTGACTTATAGTATCTTTGTAAAGTAAACAAAGATACTATATGCATATCACCTACTAAAATATGCTAAAATGGCATTAGTGAGATTTTTAGCTAAACCCACTTTACAAGGGTATCAAATCGATAAACAATTTCTATAGGTACAAATGGGAATATATATCAAAGGCCTTAAATATTTTTTCCCTTTTAAATAATAATTCTAGTTCTCGAAATTGATCAAAAAATAATTCATATATATATTGGGGGTGCCGAAAAATGTATACACGTGACTTGTATTCATCTTTTGTTATCGGTATATATTAAGTATTACAATTTTAATACAGTTTTTTCCTTTCTTAAAATGACTATACATTTTTTTGGCATTAGATATATTTATCTAATATAATAGATAGATAGATAGATAGATAGATAGATAGATAGATAGATAGATAGATAGATATAGATACTCCAATAAGTACTTGTTGCCTATATGGTGATCTGTAGAGCACATTTAGTTCTCGCCCCACGATAGCTTGCACCCACATAACTATTGTGGGTCTGTTTATTGTTAATATTATAGAATGCTGATCCCTGGGCCAGGCATTGTCAATTGACTGAGACAGATCAATGAAAATCCTTAACTTGTATACTCTGAATTAGAACTAAATAAAAGGAGTTGAGGTGTGTGTGTGTGTGTGTGTGTGTGTGTGTGTGTGTAAGAAGCTGTGAGAAGTAAGGCTTGGCTGTTGTCAGTGGCCATTTTTTGCAAGTGGTGGAGGACAGTGTGTTCCAAGAAAATGAAGTTTGTGCATAGAAAGAAGCAGCTGAAGTTGACATCCAGAGAAAAGCAGAGAAGGCAGATTACAGTCACAAACATACATAAACAGTGTGTGTGTGTGACAGAGAGGGGGTTGGGAGGAAGGTCTTGAAGAGCCTTGAAGAATGAATTCCTCATTCAATTTATTCATGGACATTGTTACATCTTCCTGTGACTGGGATTTCAACTCTTCTTTCATTTACACAAAGTAAACTACTAATCTTTGAATAAATTACCTGTTTCTCTAAGTTAGCTTGTGGTAGGTTTCTATGACTCAAAACTAATAGTTCTACCTAATACCAAGAATTATTCATATTAGCAAAAAGGCGTATTTCTAGAAATAGGAGATAAATTATGATAAAATCATATAATGGATTTTTATACAGACATTAAAAGTCATGTTTTTGGACATTATTTAATAAACTGTAAACTCTTCTAATTTTAATAGCAAGTGAAATAAAGTAAGGTACAGAGAACATGTATAGTATAATTCTATCTGAAGCTCTAAAGCATTTACAAAGAAAAATACTAAAAGACATTTGCCAAATTAACAATGGTTATTTCATGTATTGGGATTATTGTTAATGTTTACATTATTCTTTTGGTTTTGAACAATTAATATATATTTATCTTATAATAAGAAATAAATAAGTACTTAAATCATGCCTGTGATTAAAGGAAATGTATTCTTTTAAAAAGGTACATCAAATTCATTTTCTCTCAGAACAACTAATTTAAACTTTTTGTTATATCCCACTGCTTCCAGAATCAAATATGCACATATATCTATGTTAGTGTATTCAAATATCTGACAGAATGGACCAGATTTAAATACCAATAGCAAAACATCTAAACCATTGGCAGAACTTTCTATTCACGATTCTCTGTGGTCTCTGTAGGATGTTCGTGAGACCTCCAAATACCTCCTCCAGTTTAATTAAGCAGTGAAACTTAGGAAATAACTAAATTGACTCATGGATTTATGATTATCAGCACCATAATTTGGCATTTATAATTGTAAATGAAGTTAGTGTTTGTTATATACACACAGGAGATGCCTAAAAAAAAGAGAGACAGTGTGTGTTGTCTCTGCCTGAGAGACAACTAATCACTTTTTCTTGATAAGGACATGGGGATCCTATCATTGGAAAGTAGCTGCACATGATGGGAAACTTGTTAGATTGACACATTTGAGTATAGCATACAAACCTGGAGAATACTTGAAAAACGCTTAAGAGGTTTTAAATTTTTTCAATCGCTGTTTTAGCTGTTCTTTATGAGTGTCTACTGTATGTCAAGCTATGTACTGTGTGCTTTAGAGTACCACTATGAAGTATGAATTAACTCCATGTGAGACATTACATATTTGTATGGGTAGGGAGATTAAATAGTTTGCCTAAAACTGCATAGACAGAACCACTATTTTGCCTCAGATTTGGGAGTTTCAAATCTGTGAATTAGACACCAACACTGCCCAAAGCTTGTATTAACTCTGTGACATTGTGATGGAGGTCCACTCCCTCTGTCTACAGCCTTGAGCACACAGTGTATCCTGATCTCACCCAGCGTGCTTGGGACTGGAGTACCACACTTTCATGGAGTTTGTCAGGGAGTGTGCATGAAAGCCTGTGCCCGGGGAAACTTATGAGTGTCATGTTGTATTGATAAGCAGATTTGGGAGCAGCTGTGCAAATATGCAGAAAGGTTGCAGCTTAAATGCAGAGTGGTAGCTTATTTGAGTAAGTCCAAGATGCTGGGATGGGAACTCTGGTCAGGCAGCATTCTGAGAAATAACAATGTTCTAGACACTGTATAAAGCACTTGCATTAACCAATTTAATACCGAAAGCCCTATGAAGTAGGTACTACTATACGTGCTTCATGCTGCAGTTCATGGAACAGAAAAACAGAAGAGGAAAATCAGCTTTCTCTAAGGTCACATAGCAAACAGAACCAGGATTTGAATGCAGATATATGGCTTGCCTCTTAACTAATACATTGTCCCATCCCTAAGTACCTTCCCAGCACTCCAGAGAAGTTCACTTAGTGGCTATTTCACAAGTCTGCAACCCCAACGCATCCTGAGACTCTGCTTTCTAGCTTCCCAATGTTTCTTCAATCATTGTCACTTTTTCATGTGATTGTTTTCTTTATGTTTGTGGTCCTTGTGGATTTATAGCTTAATATTCTTTTTTATTGTCATATTTGTTGAGTTTTGGAGGAAGCAGGTATAAATATATGTATTCATTTCAATCTTCGGTGAGAAAGTTAACTTTTCAGATCAAACATTATGGGAAGGAAATATAAGTAGCAGATTTAAGAGAAACAGAAAAAGAATTAAGACTGTTAAAGAAGAAAACATAAAGATTGCACGATTTCTCTAGTTTCTCCGAACATAGTAGAAGCTATCTTTTAGCCTAGCAGAGGCTCTTATCCCTGCACTACAAGCGCTGAGAGTTCCAAGTAATTCTAATTAGACAAATAAAATGAAAAGTGAACTTAGTACAGAAGAATTGTAACAAACAATAAAATTGGCAAAGATGCAAATAATTGTATAATGTGCACTCTTTGCCAATGTCATGGAATTGCATTTTCTCTTTGTGATGCATTTTCTCAAATGGCAAATCACCAAATAAGACATGCTAACAGCTACTCCAAATATTAGATTGTCGCAAGAGATACAATAGTTGTTATTTTAGTGTATACGAAGCACATTCAAAATTAATCCAGGAAAAATGAATTATTTAAAAATGTTGCATAAGAAACTATTAAGATAATTATTTTTTAATATTTCTGATATCTAAAAGAAACGTTTAAACCTAATATGCAAAGAATATTTTTAATCTTGTTTATTTTCCTTTGTACATGTATACATGACCTCTTAATAATTAATTTTAAACTAGCAATAGAAATGATACCTTGCAAGTTATTCTTTAATAACAATATAACTATAAATAATAATTCTGCTTCACCATTTCTTTGGAAGTCCACCTATTAATTCAGAAAAAATTTAAATGTATTATATTTCTTTCTGTAGTAAATTATATACGATATTTTGTCTTCTATTTTAATTGAAAATAGTAAGAACATAAACTTAAATATCTTATCCCTTTCCAATATAATTTAAACTTTACCTTCCTAAAATAATATTTTTTTCATTTTCTACCTCACAAAAATCACTTTCTAAATCATACCAATGAAATCTGTCCCCTGATAAACCTGATGATTTTTATCATATTTACAATCCTGTAAAAGACTCAATGGGGGAAAAATTATTCAAGGAAAACACTTTCCTTAGGAAGAGACTTCAGAAATGTATGAATATCTTTTTTAATTTCCCAGACATATGATTTTAAGATCCCAAATGAAAAGAACATCGTTGATGTTTTATTATGCTTAAAAATATATGTGCATTTGAGTATATTTTTCTATTATCCAGTGATTTGGCCATCGGCTCTGAGACATCTCCCAAATGTTCTCTTTATTTAAATGTGTCTCATTTCATAAGAAAGAGTCTTCATTTGGGACTGGTCCCTTGGTACATCTCGTTAGTTACAAATGTAAAGTGCTACATCTTTTAAATAAGAAATTCTCTGAGAAAATCAAAGATAAGGCTGAGGTAGTTTCAAAGGCAATATAAGCAGTACCTCCATCTCATAAAGGATCTTACCCCTTCCTCAGGAATTCTGGGAAGAAGGATATAAAACAGTTTTGTAAGGAAACAGGTTTCTTTTCTGATTTGCCTAGAATGAGTCATGGGCCCATCCCTGAATATAAGGCTAGGGGTACAGAACACACAGATTTTACATTTGAATATAAGCTCTGTAAGGTAGCTTTGTGCATATATGTATATATATATATATATATATATATATATATATCACTATATCCTTAATATATAAAAGCTGCTTGTTACATGATAAATTACTATAAAAATCTAATAAATTGATGAAAATTAAATTATTAGCCAGTTATGGGTCAATTATTTACCCTTGGATCTGAAGAATGGGAATGACTCCTCTGTAAGAAAAAAGCAATTGAAAGTGAGAAATAGCAGAGGATCCACTCAGTTAACAGAAGAAAGAGAAATAAATGCTGAGCAAGAAAAGCAAGAGATAGCTATTAAACAGAGGAAAAACCACAGTGAGATTTTTACTGACAAAATTATGCATTTTATTTGTCTTTTCCATCATTCTTTTCTGAGGTTGATTAACATGAATAATTTCCCTAGAACGTGATCACCTCGGGATTCATTAACAATCACATTTCTAATTTCACACAGCAAATACTTTTTTGTATGAATCACAGTGACAATAACAAGACCTTCAAAAATCATGTGGTGAAAGCAAAACTTCCCAAGGGCCTTAAATTGTACATAACAAAGCATCAGTAGAGTTCAGACTATCTCTGAACTCAAGGAATTTAATAAATTAAAAATAAGAATGAGACTAAAAACTGTGACATGAATCTCATGAATCTAACTGTCTTTGATACCGATTTTTTGCCTTCATCATGCTCAAAGAATATGATGTACACTGGCTCAGGAAGGGGATGATAACAAGAAAATGAAATTAATTTGACATAAAAGATTTGAGTAAACACACAAAGTTTTGTGAGTATAAATATAAATAAATACATTTTACATAGAAAAATGCACTCCAGGTTAATGTTCCTTCTTTTTTAAGGCTGAGTAATATTCCATTGTATATATATACAACATTTTATCCACTCATCTATTAATGGGCATTTAGGTTGTTTTCATATCTTGGCTATTGTGAATAATGCTGCAATAAACATAGGAATACAGATACCTTCTTCAGATGCTGATTCAATTCTTTGGGATGTATACCCAGAAGTATGATTGCTTCATATAGTAATTCTATTTTTAATTTTTTGAGAAAACTCAGTACTGTTTTCCATAGTGGCTACACTATTTACATTCCCATCAAAGTGTTGAAGATTCCAATTTCTCAACATGCTTGCCAACAAGTTATCTTTTGTTTATTTCATAATAGCCATTCTAACAGGTGTGAGGTGATATCTCATTGTAGTTTTGATTTGCATTTCCCTGAAAGTTATTGATGTGGATCATATTTTCTTATATCTGTTGACTATTTGTATGTCTTCTTTGGAGAAATGTCTTTTCAAGTACTTTGCCTATTTCGCAATCAAGTTATTTGGGTTGTTTGTTTTATGTTTTTTGGTTTTGCTATGAGTTATATGAGATCCTTAAATATTTTGGAAATTAACCCTTTATCAGATGTCTGTTTAGAAATATGTTCTCCCATACTATAGATTGCCTTTTCAGTGTGTCGATTATTTCCTTTGCTGTGCAAAAAAAAAAAAAAAAAAAAAAAAAAAAAAGTTGAGTATAATACCATTTGTATATTTATGCTTTACTTGCCTCTGCTTTTAATGTGATATTCAAGAGAACATTTCCAAGACAAATGTCATAAAGATTTTCCCCTATGCTTTCTTCTAGTAGTTTTATATTTCATGTCTTACATTTAAGTCTTTAATCGATTTTGAAATGATTTTTGTGAGTGGTCTAAAAATATAGATCCCATTTCATTCTTTTGTATGTGGATATCTAGTTTTCATATTACCATTTGTTGTAAAGACTATCTTTTTCCCTGTTGCATATTCTTGACAACCCTTTCAAATATCTATTTGTCTTATATGCATGGGTTTATTTCTGAGTTCTCCATTCTCTTCCTTTGTCTGTATGTCTTTTTTTATGCCAGTACCATAATTTTTTAATACTGTGGCTTTGTAATATATTTTGAAATCAGTAAGTGTGATGCCTCCAGCTTTGTCCTTTTTTTTTTCCTCAAGATAAGATTGTGTTGTCTATTTGAGGTCTTTTGTGGTTCCAAATGAATTTTAGGATTGTTTTTTCCATTTTTGTAAAAAATGCCATTAGAATTTTGGTTGCTTTCAATCTATAGATTGCTTTGGGTAATATGAGCATTTTAACAATATTGAGTCTTCCAATACATGAGAACTGGATGTCTTTCTATTTATTTGTGTCTTGGGACACAATAAGGAATTGTTTTGTTAATTTTCTTTCTGTGTAGTTGTAAACATAACAGGTTTTGGATACTGATTTTGTAGTCTGCACCTTTTCTAAATTTGTTTACTTTTTTCTACCAGCTTTTTAGTGGAGTATTTAGGATTTCTACATAGAAGATTATGTCATCTGCAAACAGGTAATTTTCCTTCTTCCTTTCTGATTTGGATGCCTTTTGTTTATTTATTTATTTTTGCTTAATTGCTCTGGCTAGGACTTCTGGTCTTATTTAGAATAGAAATGGTGAGAATGGGCATCTTGCCTTGTTCCTGACCTTAACAGAAAAACTTTTAGCTCTTCAATATTGAATATGATGATGTTAACTGTGGACTTGTTATATATCACCTTTATTATGTTGAGATAATTTATTTCTATTTCTAGTTTGTTGAGGGTTTTATCATTAAAGGGTGTTTAAATTTTTTGAATACATTTTCTGCTTCTATTGAGATGATCATGTGATTTTTGTCCTTCATTCTGTAATATATCACACAGTTTATTTGTGAATGTTGTACCGTCTTTGCATCCCAGTTATAAATCCCACTTGGTCACAGCATATGATTCTGTTAAGGCACTATTGAATTTGGTTTGCTTCTGATATATAAAAAAAGAGTATCTCTCTATTTGTTTAAATTTTCTTTCACTTCCTTCATCAGTGTTTAGAGGTTTAATTATACAGTTGCTGAACATATTTTGTTAGTTTATACTGAAATATTTCATTATTTTATTGTTATTTTACTGTTAGGATATGGTTTTAGTAGTTTCATTTGCAACTGTCCTTTGCTAGTTTGTAGAAATACAGTTGATTCTTAATATTTTATCCTAAGGCCTTGCTGGACTCACTGTCCACTAGTTCTAGTAGCTTTGTTGATTCTTTAAAATTTCCCACATAACAATCATACTGTCTTTAAATAGAGGCATTACTATTTCTTTCTCTAGAAACTAGCTGCCTTCTATTTATGGTACTTAACTTACATCACTGGATAGGCAATCCAGTACTATATTGAATAGGAGTCATAAGAACAGATATTATCGTTTTCCTAAATTTTGTGGGAAAGAAATAAGTTTCACCATCAAATATAATATTAAATATAATGTTAGCTGTAGATGTAGTTTCTTGTTTCCTTCAATTCCTAGTTTGCCTTCTGTTCCTCCTGTGCTCAGCTGTAGGGGAGCCAGTACATGTATCCGATTTGTCTTTGGAAAGACAAGTTTTGTTCCTTAGATTTTGTACTACTTGTTTGCTGTGTATCTTCAGTTATTTAATGAATTTAAGAAACTTATAATCTACAATCTTTTTCTTGTTGTAAATTGGAGTGATGCCTTTTTCAGCTGTACTAAAGATGAATGAAGAATGTCTTTCGCTTAGGTTAAAGCCCATATTGTAACATGGGCTTACCATGATGCATGTTTCCAGTCCTTTAACCATTTGTAATCCCCACACATAGATTCTTTGCTTTAACCATTTGTAATTCCCACACATAGGTTCTTTGCTTATATTAAGATTACATAAATTCCCCAAAATGCTATTTTCTTGTGGCCCAAGAGTTTGAGATTACTGTGATATATACCCCAAATCTGACCCCACGTTCCCACATAATATTCACCAATGTAAACTCTCCCTCAGATCTAAGCATATATTTCATTTTTAGCTGAGATTCTCCCTTGACCACCCAAGTTTGAATGTGGAAATTCACTCTTGTTATCCCATAGCACCATAGCATCAGTTCTCTACTTTTTTAACTTGAATAATTCTCTCCTCTCCCACATAGGTACTGAAAACTGAAAGACCATGATTATATTTTCCAATGTTTGATATTCATACTCTTTATAATTGCCAAAAGAAAGGTAGAAACCACCCAAATGTCCATTGACTGATAAATGGATAAACAAAATCTGACATATCAATATAATGGAATAGTATTTCGCATTATTTAAAAAAATGACATATTGCTATATGCTCCAACATGGAAGAACCTTGAAAATCTTACGCTAAGTAAAAGAAGCCAGGCAGAAGAGGCCACATATCATATGATTCCATTTTTATTAAATATCCAGAATAAGCAAATCTTTAGAGACAGAAATTAGATTAGTGGTTGCCAAACACTGGGAGAGGAAGGAATTGGGGGGGACTGATTAATGAGTACAGAGGATCCTTTTGGGGTAATGAAAAGTTTTAAAACTAGGAGTGATAGATGCACAATATTGTGAATATACTTAATGCTACTGAAGTTATACTTTAAAATAGTTAAAATGGCAAATTTTCTATTATGTGTATTTTACCATAATTAAATGTGATGAAGCACACACACACACACACACACACACACACACACACTCACACACACACTGTTGGGAGGGAGAGAAAGAAAGGGAGGGAGGGAAAGGGAGAATTTTTACGTAAGTCTCACTAAGGCCCACCTTTTTTTATCAGAACTATGCCCACCCTATTTTATTTTATTTTATTTTATTTTATTTTATTTTATTTTATTATTTTATTTTATTTTATTTTATTTTATTATTTTTTATGAAATCTTATTTGGATGGCATAGTGCCAGTGTAAAAAAAAAAGGGGCTGAATTTTAGTTTCTATTTCCTCTTTATTAGTAATAGAGAGCATTAACTTTAGAAATTAAACTCTGGCAAATATAACAACTCAAATGACTAATTTTATTAAAAGAAGATAAAAAAACTATCCCCTTAAAATATGTATTTTGACTTGAACTTCATTCCATCATTTGAGATAAAGTGCATTGTAGTCTTTTTGTTAATATTTCTCAAGCATATATGGATTTTAAAAATGCCATGGTGCCATGTATATTAGAGATAAACAAACTTTAGGTCTGTGTGCATATTGCTTCTATTCCCAGGAGAATGGAACAGTGAGCAGTGCTGGAAGGTAATAATCCCTACCTACACAGAAGTGTTCACATATTATATAAATCGCCCAGAGACAGATTGTGGTAATAAACCTTATTATAAATATCTCTTTCTTTGTCTCAGAATTTATGTAACCATTTCATTAACATTTTCTTCAGAACATTTCCTCATTTATATCTCCTACACACTGATATAACAGTTTCATTTTTTTCCTCTCTTTTTTATGTTGTTCGTGAAAAAAAGTTCAGAAAAGATTATTTGCTGAAATTGCGTATTATAAAAACAAACAAACAAACAAAAAAAAACTTGACCTTTCTTCTCTTAAACTCCTACTATTACTTGATTATGGCACTTTCAAGCTGATTTGTCATAAGTTAATTGAATTGATGAGGGCTTAAATTTTTTTGGTATAATGGGGGCACTTAGGTTGTACAAGCACCAAATTCTTTCCCTTCTGAGGTATTTAGTATTTCTCTTTAAAATGAAGTTAGAAAAATGCTTCAATATTACCAAATAGCATAAATTTTTCTAAGCGATATTAAGATAACTTAGACATTAATTTTATCTTATTATATTCATAGGCTAATAGCAAAAATTATCATCTTGTTCATATTAGTAGAAATAGAGAGTCCAAGGTCCCTGATTTGAATGAGAAGATTCTATGTGGGTAAGGGTACACCAAGGAACTCTAGAAAAGGGAGAAAACACCGTCTATGAGAATCAGTGCTTTGAGATTATGATTTAAATGGAAGAAGCAGAACAAAAGGTACAGCAGTTTTATTGATGAGTCCAAAGGGATATACATAGAGAATTAAACAAAATAATACTTAGTTTTATGATTAATATGAGAAACAACCCTGACGTGTGATTGCATGTATGTGATGAGAGGACAGGAGTGGGGAGGGTCAGGCAAACAAACAATCGTAATGTTTGGGAGTTTAGCCCTACGGCTGTAATTTGGATTAATCCATCATCATGCAGGTTGGAATTTCCTCTTCCTTTTTCTCAATTTCTACCTCTCCCTCTTCATTGACTTCCTTGTTTCTTCACATGTGTTTGTACTAAGAAATTGAGACAGAATTGCATTTGTGGTTCTTAATACTACAAACAATGAAATGAGACCAAGAATGCTTGGAACCCCTGATCCAGTCCAGGTACTTAGTGCTGGAAGATACTGTGGAGGAATTCTCTTTTGTATAATTCAAGATGGAGAACAAAAATAAACATAAAGTTTTGTAACTTGAAATTGCTTTCTCATTATCACCTTCACTACAAAGAAGCAATACATTTTAAACATTATTTTCAGGGAGATGGTACTACCGCTGGAAAATATAGTAGACAATGTTTCTCTACTACATATTCACAACTTCACGTGCATTTGTGCTTGTGCAGTATACTCAGGGATTTGCTTAATGTAAATAAAGGTAATCTGCCTTAAGTGTTACTGTCTGTCTACATGTGGAGAATAAAGTTATATATTTTTAAAAAGCTACTCCTTTTCTTAGCCTTCGGCAAGAACTATTTTTTGTGCTTAAAACATATTTAAGCTAAAGATATGTCAGTGATGATACCTTCAATTCTATGAAATATTTAAATAAAATTAATTTTACTCGGTAATTTTTCTTTTACTAATTTAAAATTTTCCTTTCACATTCAAAGCATTTATTGCCCTGACTTACAACTCTGACTGAAGAGTTGGAATTTTCAATATGTGTAATTCACCATTTTTACATTTTTGCAGCATTTTTGTAACTCACAAACTCTTGAAGGATTTTAACTAGGGACGTAACTTGAATTTTAAAACACTAATCTGGTAGTGGTAGAAGAGATAGTAAAGGATCAAAAATGTAAAACAAAGAAAAATCAATCAATTCATAAAGAAAGCAGGAAAGAAGACCAAAAAAGAAGATAAGGAAATAATTAATTTTTTTTTCAAAGAACAAGTAAATGTGACCATAACAGCAATCAAAATAAATTTAAGTTAATTAATTGGCCAAGTTAAAAAAAATACATGTTCTAATACACTTAGATCTTGCAGCCAATGAATTAGAGAATTTATAAGAGCAAAGGAAAAATATACAGATATTTACATGATGCCATATAATAGTCTTAAATTTCAAACAAACAAACAAACAAACAAACAAAAAACATAATGGAGAATTAAATAATAATTTTTTTTAATTTATGAATTCTCTTTTTAATAATCTTGTGTCAAGTAATTTTAGGAGGTATTTATAACTGTAACAATACAACTTGTGGGCTAAAACTAAAATTGTATCTAAAGGATTTTGTTTAGCCTCAAATGTATCTATCATGAAAACAAAACTAAGACTTCAAATTAGTGAGTTAGAAAAAAATTAGCAGGGTAAACCTTCCAAAATGTGAAGGAAATATTAAGGCAAAAAGAAGAAATTAATTAGATAACATATTTTTAATATAAAGTGAACTTATTTTGAAATTTTATAAATATGGCCGACTCTAGCAACATTGATCAAAAGAGTATGGACAGAAACAATATAAGGAATACAAACTGGGACATAATTGTAAATTCATTAGCAGTTTAAAAAGTCGTAATGTGTGCAGCTTTAGCCTAAAATGTTTTAACTTAGATGAAAGGAAAATTACAAAAGGAATTGGTTTAACAAAGAGAGATAATGAATTAGAAAACATAGAGGAAAAGCATGTATGTTGCTGTTCCACTAATTTGGGCAGTAAATGAACAAATTATACTTGTCAAATAGATAGATAGGTAGTTAGATAGACAGACAGACAGACAGACAGACACAATTTAGAATGAAAGAACCACTTCAAGATATTTAGTAGACAAGTACACATTGTTACCAATTGGTAATTAGGGCTAAGGCAAGAATAAAAGTTGATTTTCACATTTCTAACTTTGAGATTTCAATGTGTGGACAGTAGTTTAAAAGCTGATATAGGTGATACGGTAAGAGGAACATGATTCTGGTGGTATCATTCCTGTTCCTTTGTGAGTGGAGGAAGTAGAGTAGGGAGATAGGGAAGGCAGTGTGGTCTTCATAAAACACATTTCAAGATTAAAACAAACTTAACTATTTCTAAGCTGCTCTGATTCATTCCCTTCTCTTCCAAATACTAGCCAAATGCTTCTCCAGATAATCATCATCCCCTTTAAAGAGGCAGTGATGCTATTGAAATGTTATTGACAACCTCAGGTGTCAAGGCTCTTCCTTGGTTATAAATATTTTAACAAATGAGCACAAAACCAGGCCTAAGCCAATCGGGGATGACATACCACTGGTTTCCCAGTAAGCAAAGTGTTTATATTATTAGTCCAGTCAAGGTGAAGCTGAGATCATTTATTTCACAATTGTAGGAGGAAATGTTTTCTCCAATAGGTGGCCACAAAAAAGATGTAGCTCTTGTTGTTATCAGAAGCCATTTTGTGACCATGAAAATGCAATAAAACCAATACATGAAAAAGAGCAGAAGTGAAGAAATTGCAAATGATTCATAGAGTTACTTGATTTAACAGGCTGGAAGCCTAAGCCATTGCTCGATTTTAAGTCATGTGAGGCAATAAAGCCACAATATGGTTTAAGGTAGTTGAACATTGCTTCTCATTGCTCAGTGTGTATAATCTTGAGTCAACTCCATTACTCCACTGAGGGAAAGTCATTTCCCTTATTGTGCACACTGGGCTATTTTACTTATCTGAATGGCCAATATAAAAGTGCAAGGACATTAGAATAAAATGTTTATCAGATTTATTTTGGGTGAAGTGCACTGCTAGTAAGCTTGTAGGAAAAATCTCAAAAGTACAAAGGATGCTAAAGGTATCCTGTTTTCATTTGCTGTTTTTAATTATCTTTAGCCTTCTTTTATATGTTGTGTTTATTACATTTTAGAAATATGAAAGCATAGAAACAAAGTGTGCAGAATCTAACAAGAGTATAAACCTTATTCATTTTAATGAAAAAGAAATTCACATAATGGGGAGTATTGAACAGTTACAATTTATTTACTGACAGAAAACTAATAACAAGAAACTTCAACTCATTCTACCAACATTTTTGTGTCTGGGAGTTTCTCCTTTGTGTTAAAAGAAGAACGAATTAACTAGGTTTGTTGACTTAACTGAAAATAAAAAAAGAAAATTGAATACCTTCTCTATTACATGTGCATTACATAGAGTAGTCATCTAAGAAACAGCTAGTTGCATCATTCTGTTGTTTTATGAATTCACTTGAATGTATTATGGGTCTTGTCTTACAGTACTGAGTTACAATTTTTTCCTCAAGTAAGGAATAAATGTATTTCCAGTATGATTATTTTGCAAATATTTTAATATATCCTTTGCATTTTTGTTTGTAAATAGAATGCTTCTATCGCATAGCCTATACTAGTATTAATAAAGATAAAGCAACACTAACTTTATTTTTTATATGATTCCCATTCCTAATTGTGCTATCTTGCCTTTATGATAGTAAAACAATGTGCTGTTAACATAGTTACAAAAATTTGAACAAATTAGTATCTATTATAGCCATATATAAAGGTCACATTTACTTATTACTTAAGATATTAAAAAGTAATTAATTAATCTATTACATGATTATGTAGTAACTTGCAATTGAAAAACACTATTTAGGGCACAAGTAGTATGTGTATAGAATTTTAAGACATATTAACCTAGACAAAGACCATAGTTTGCTAGAGATTTAAATATCAACTAAGAGAAGGATTTATATGAATGTTTACAGTTTATTCATTGGATTAATATAATCATAATAAATATACTAAGTTTCATTTGTGTCTCTTTGTAACAAGATTAAAATATGTATTGGACAAATTAAGAAGATAGTGCTAAATATTAAAATATATACATACAGATTGTTTAATCATTAAAAGTAGAAGAGTATACACAAATAACACAGAGTCTTAAAATATATGAAGTAAAAACTGACAGAATAGAAATGACAAAGAAAATTCAATGAAAATAGTCATAAATCTTAATACATCACTCTTAATAATGCAACAATTAGTAAATCAACAAGAATACAGTAAACTTGAATAAACTCTCAAGCACACTGACCTAACTATAGAATATTCCTCCCAACAGCAACTGAATATACATCCTACACAATCACATGTGGAATGTTCTCCGGGAATGTTCTTCAATTAGTATAATTGAAATTATACTAAGAAATTTCTTGGACCCCACAAAATTACATTAGAAATAAAAGTCATACAAGAAATCGTGAGGGGAATTAGAAAATTTTCAAACTGAAAAAACAAAACCATAACATACTAAAATTTATGGGATGCAACTAGAACATAGAGGGAAATTATAGTTTAAATGAATGTTTCGGAACAGAAAAACAAAAGAAACGTCTAAAGTCAATTATCTAAACACCCATCTTGAGAAATTAGAAAAAGAAGAGCAAACTAAATCCAAAACAAAAAGAAGGAAAGAAATAATAAATCTTAGCAAAGATATCAATAGTTTGGAAACTAGCAAAACATTACAAACACTCAATGTAACCGTTTTTGGTTCCTCAACAGATGAACAAAATTGGTATCCCTTTAGTTAGACTGATCATGACAAAAAAGAATGAGGACACAAATCACCAAAATCAAGAATGAAAGAGAGAATATCATTATTTACCCTATGAAACCTAAAATAATTGTAGGAAAAGATTATGAACAACTTTATGCCAACAAATTAGATAGCTTGGATAAAAATGGACAGATGGCTAGTTTCAGACAGAAATTGCCAAAAGTTCCACAAGAAAAGTAAAAAAGTCTGAATCCTTGTAACAATTTAAATTAGTAATTAAATATTGAATCAGTAATTCAAAATCTTCCTTCACAGAAAAGCCCAGGTCCAAATGGCTTCAATGGAGAAATGCATTAAATTTTTAAAGGGTACAATTTTCAGAAAAAAGATTTTACTTCTCTATTTATTCAGTGAAGCCAGCATTACCCTGAAACCAAAGCCATACAAAAACATAATAATGAAACTACAGATCAACATTCCTCATGCACCTAGATACACAAATCCTCACACACACAATTCAAGGTGGAAATAAAATTTTTCCAGCTATTGTTTCTGAAATAATTGACTATTCACATTTGAAAAAAACTTTATATCCACACAGAAAATTAACTCAAAATGGATTATAGACCCAAATTAAAGAGATAAAACTGTAAATCCCCCAAAGTATGATGAAAAAACATCTTTATGATCTCCTTCTGATTGGACAAAGATGTAGAAACAACACCAAATATTCAATCCATAAACTGGGTTTAATAAAAATTTTAAATTTTTTTACTTCAAAAAACAAATTTAAGAAAATGAAGGACAACTCAGAGACTGGGAAGAATATTTGTAAATCATATGTCTGATAAAGAACTTTTATCCATAATTTATAAAGAACATTTACAACTCAATAATAAAAAGGTAAACAACCCAATTAAAATTTGGACAAAAGATTTAAATAGAAATTACACTAAGAACATATGTATTACTAATAAGCACATGAAATTGATGCTCTACTTAATCATTAGAGAAACAAATTAAAACTACAGTGTATTTCCACTACACAAACACTAGAATGGCTTTACTCAAAAAAACAGAAAATACTACATTTGCTAGGAAATGAAAAAAATGTAATTTAACATTGTTGAAAAAGATATAAAAGAGTATTGGCTCCTTAGAAAATAGCTTGGGAGTTAAATTGGCAATTTCTTAAAAATTAAACATAAATTGACCATATGATCCAACAATTCCATTCCTACATATTCTTCAAGAAACATATATATATATATATATATATATATATATATATATATATATATATATATATACACATACACATATATATGTGTATATATATACATATATATGTATATGTATATATAATAAAATAAAATCCATGCCAATATTTACATCAGAATTTTTATAGTAACACTTTTGAAATAGCCAAAAAAGTGGATATAATCCAAATGTCCATCAACTAATGAATAGATAAACAAAATACCCATACAAAATAAGGACTGGTCTTCATCCAATCAATTGAAGATCTGGATAGAAAAAAAGGCTGAGTAAGAGGGAATTTTGCTTGCCTGACTACCTGATCTGGAACATTAATCTTCTGCTCTTGAATTGAAAGTTACAACATCCACTCTCCTGAGTCTCAAGTCTTTGGACTTGAACTAGAACTACACTACCTGATAGTCTGTGTCTCCAGCAGCTGAATGCACATCGGGACATCTCATCTCCATAATTCCACAAGCCAATTCCTTATAATAAATCTCATATACAGCTATATCCTATTAATTCTTGCTAATACAGCAGATCTCTTGCATTTTGGTACGTCTTGTCAGCAGAAGCACTGACAGCTTTTTTTCTGACTTCTCTCTGCAAGGATTACAAACAGCAATGAAAGATGGGATACTGCTCCTCCATCTGGGATGACAAAGGACAGATTTGTGTTCTGTTTAGTATAGTAAATATAATTGCTCCAGTATAATAAAGATCATTTGCCCAGCTACAGGGTGAAGAGCATGTATGTTTGCAGACTTGTAGAAAAAATCGGGTTCACTAAACTCAGGTTTCCTCCCCTGTAACACCATCCACTACATGCGCAGTGCTCGCCTAATGATCACAGGATCATCAAGCCTTCGGTGGGAATGAAGGTTCAGGCGACCAGAGTAAGAAAAGGGCGGTACTCTGACTACTGCTATTTCCATAAGTAATAAACTGTCCCTTGTCTCTGACTCCTGGATCTCTTGCATTCTTTCCGCATCTATGACATCTTGGAAGGCTAAATTGTTAGTTCGAAAGCAGTGTAAAAATCTCAAGTGCTTCAGTGTTCTTGATATGACCTATGCTTTACAGTTTTTATCATTGAACACAGCACATCATTTGATGCTATTGTAGATATATTTATGCTATTAATAAATTCCTAAAATAACAATAAATAGAAACTTAATATCATGTCTTCTGAAAATGGTGAAGACATCTAATTTGAATTTGATAATAGTTTCACAGAATGCATTGCTAAGGAAGTGTGCAATACATACTTTTTATGCCACACTTGTTAAATATATTCAAATATCTCATGTAAAATTCAATTAAGCCAAAGGAATTGCTCCCATAACAGAAGTTGAACACATTAGAAGGTTAAAATAGTTGTCATGCACTTGGATATAATGTCTACCTTTTCTTTCATAGTTGGGAAGTGATCAGGATAAAAGTCTAATGAAATGTTCCTCCCCATATGAAGCATTAGTTACTTTTTTCTGCAGAAGTCCCATTTCTCTATTGTGCCTCTGACAATGTTCCTTTAATTTGATAAATGTGCTTTTTTCAATGCAAAATAGTTAAAATAACCTGAAATCCTTTCTCCTTCTGATGCGCTCTGAATTTACAGAAGCTTCTAAAGAAATCATTGCTTGAGGCTGGGAACATTATGAATATTTCAGTGGAACTGAAGCTGTCAAAATATAGAGGGAAATGCCTGTCGGATATTTAGAATAAATGAATGGAACTATGACAATTGAAAATTATAATGTATCCTTCTAAACAGATTTGTTCTGTTTTGCAGAACTTAGTGGGGAATGGAAATGGCAGGACTACAATAAGTTTGGGAAATGACAATGAATTAAAGTTATGAAATGAATTCAATAACATATAGTGAAGAGAAAGATTTTTCAACTTGAAAAGATAAATACTAGTATCCATCAAGATATTGTAAATTAGGGCTGGTAGAGGAAAAATCAATCAGTCTCTTTTGAATTTCATGCTGCATAGGAGGGGATTTAACCTTATGTTAAGCAGAAATAAAGAGAAACTTTATGTTGTGTAAAATGAGAGTTCTAGCAGGGATCTCTTCATCTTTGAATTCAACATTTATATAGCACCTACTGTGTGTCAGCCACTGAGGGATTAGGGATAGTGATTAGAGATAGCTATTAGCATTAGGAATAGAAAGAAAAATAGGACATAAGTATATAAGCAATGTCTGAAGGATAGGTAAATTAACAGTTAACTGTCCTTTTTGTGGTAAGTACTGCATAGCATTAAGCTTATATTGCCAAGAAGCCACACTGAAGGAGGCCCAAACCCAGACCGAGATAACAAAGATCTCCTGAACTGGGTCTTAAGGGCAAGTAGAGCCCACCTGAGTACAGTACAGTGGAGGACCATGGCAAATGTTTAGGAGAGAAAAGAGCAGAAACATAATCCAAACAAAAACCTGCAAATAGTTAACTGTGATTACACTATAGAGTACAAATGGCAATAAAATAAACCTTGATCCAAACCTTACCTTTGACCTTGAACAAGTTACTCAGCTTTATCTGGTATTCCCTGTCCTTACCTGAAAAATGAATAAATACGTTCTTTAGTATTTTTTTCCAATTATTTGTGATTCTATGGATTTAAAACAAAAAGTTTGAATGAAACTCTATTATGCTTCAAGTCGGTCTCTAAAATGCTATTAATATTTTAGTGTTATCTTTGTTTGCTTTTGTTGAAGTAGTTTTTTTAAAATAGTTTTATTAAGATATAATTTATATACCATGAAATTCACTCTTAAAATGTACACTACTATGGTTTTTAGTATATTCACAAGATTGTGCAACCATCACCATGGTCTAATTATAAAACATTTTCATCACCCCAAAAAGAAATTAGCAGTTATTCCCCATCCCTACTCCCCCACCAGCCCCTAGCAACCACTAATCTATTTGCTGTCTCTATGGATTTGCCTATTCTGGACATTTCATGTAATATAAATGGAATCATACAATATGTGGGTGCTTGTGTCTGTCTTCTTTCACTTAGCATGCTTTTAAGGTTTATCCATGCTGCAGCATGTATCAATACTTCATTCTTTTTTATTGCCAAATAATATTCCATTGTATGGATACCACATTTTGTTTATCAGTTAATGGACATTTGGATTTTTTCCAACTTTTGCTATTGTGAATAGTGTGGCTATGAACTTTGCATATAAGTTTTATGTGTATTTATTTTTTCAGTTCTTTGGGGTACACCTAGAAGAAGAATTGCTGGGTCGTATGTGAACCCTAAGCTTAACATTTCGAGGAACTTTCAAGCTGTGATACTTTACAATACCATTAGTAATGTCTAAGGGCTCCAATTCTTCCACATCCTTACCGACACTTGAGATTGTATGTCTTTGTAATTTTACCCATCCTATTGAGTGGCAAGTGGTTTTAATTTGCGTTTTCCTAAGGAACAATGATGATGAATATCTTTTCATGTGTTTATTGGTCAGTCATATATCTTCTTTGAACAAACGTCTATTCAAATCCCATTTTTAAATTGGATTATTTGTCTTGTCATTGTTGACTTGTAAGAGTTCTTTACATAATCTGGATACTAGACCCTTATGAGATGTGATTCAAATATTTTCTCTTACATGTGGGTTGTCTTTCCCCTTTCTCTATTTTTTTTTTAATGAAAGTTTTTTTGGGTGACAATTGTTAATAAACTTACATAGATTTCAGGTGCACAATTCTGTAATATGTCATCTATATATCACATTGTGTGTTCACTACTCAGAGTCAGTTCTCCTTCCATCACCATATATTGGATCTCCTTTACCCTCATCTACGACCCCCCTTGCCCCTTACCCTCTGGTAACCACTAAACTATTGTCTGTATCTATGAGTTTTTGTTTCTTCATTTGTTTGTCTTGTTCTTTTGTTGTTTTCAGTTTTATATGCCACATATCAGTGAAATCATATGGTTCGCTACTTTTTCTGTCTGACTTATTTCACTTAGCATATCTTTGAAGTTAATAAAACTGTATAAAATTTTAAGGTTGGTAGAGATAATCTTATGAGCTTTCCCATATCTTCACTTGATATCTTCACTTTCTCCCTGAAGCCTGGGTTATCCAGGAACCATTGTATGAAACCTCATTTGGATATACCCACTGAAAGTGGCACCTCAAAATCCTAATCCTTTTATTCTCTCCTGCCCACCAAAAGACATCTATTCTATTGCCCATACTCTCATATCTGTACTAATGTGAAAAATTAATTCATAATCAACAATTAACTATATCAATTACATTGAAGAGGAAACCTTTTTGCGACTGTATTTTGCAAGAAATTCCTGGAATGAACTATGGTTGAACCCAGGCCGATATATTGCCAGTGGTGGAGTGAGGTCACAATAGTAGGTTGTGGGAAACAGATTAGAAATGTTGGAGCCTTTTAATGGCTTCCATTAAATATTCCATGAAAACATACTCCTATTTACTACACATAAGTCCTGATGTTGTTAACATTGGAAAGGTACAGATAGAACTCTGTGGGGTTTTAGTTCAAACATAATAATAAGAGATTAGAACAGGCCAAATAATCAGAAGACTGGATTTGTGTTATCTGTCATATTTACCAGCTATGTGTCCCTGCAATGGACCGAAAGTTTGTGTCCTCTGAAAATTCATACATTGATACCTTATCCTAGTGTTGTTTGGAGGTAGGACGTAATGAGAGATAAGGTTATAAGCGTGGAGTCCTCATGAATGGGATCAGTGCTCTTAGAAGGGGCCAGAGAGCTAGCTAGTTCTCTTTCTGCCATGTGAGGACACGATGAAAAGTCAATGCTCTGCAACCCAGAAGAGAGCTCGCACCAGAACCCAATGAGGCCAGCAACCTGATTTCAGACTTCCAGCTTCCAGAACATGAGAAATAAATCTCTCTTGTTATCAAGCTACCCAGTCCATAGTACTTTGTTACAGCAGCCTGAAAAGACTAAGGCAGCCTCTGAGCAGATCACTTTACCTTCCAAATTCTCAGTTTCTCCTTCTTATAGAAGGTAAAACAACTATCTTTGGTTTTGTTGTAATAATCAAATAAAGAAATATATTTGAAAGTTCACTATGAAGTCTAAAGAAAAGTATAAATATAACTAATTTTTCTCTATCAGGTTATAACACAAAATATCTAATAAAAAACAAAAACAAACAAACAGAAAATGTTTTATAAAGAACTATGGCTGAGAAACTATTGTGTCTTTTCCTCAACCCAAAAGTTCTTCTTGGAAAAAGTATGCTTTGAGAGATGAGATGGCTGTAACCTACTGTGTTTCCCCGAAAATAAGACCTAGCCAGAGCATCAGCTCTAATGCATCTTTTGGAACAAAAATTAATATAGGAACAAAGATTAATTTTTATTAATAAAATAAGAAATTAATATTTTGGAACACATTAATTTTTATTAATAAAATAAAATTAATATTTGGAACACATTAATTTTTATTAATAAAACAATAATAGGTCTATAATATAATATAATATGATACAATATAATATAATATAATATAATATAATATAATATAATATAATATAATACCGGGTCTTACATTAATTTTTGCTCCAAAAGACACATCAGTCAGAGCTGATGGTACAGCTAGGTCCTATTTTCAGGGAAACATGGTAGTAGATGGCAGATGAATCTGCCAGATTCTGTCACAGGTACAGCAACCATTGAAAAAAGATGGGTTGTGAGGAATTAATCTAAAGAAAAATAAACACCCGTACTGAGCAGTGGAACATACAGGAAGTAGTGGGAAGTGAAGAGGGGTGGGTTAATAACATCACAGGACAGATGAAGTACTTTAAAGGTCACATGAGACAGTCACGAGAGATTATTTGGATAATTAAAAGTGACTGGATATATTAAAAGTTACCTGAATTGGTGAACAACTAGTATTTTTTCAGCTACCAAATTTTAGAGCGAGGTTACTGTGAATAATAAAGTTGCATGCATATGTCTTAACCACATCCAACTTTTTCAGCCCATCCAACTTTGACATCACACTGATGGTCTACTCATCAGATTAGTTTGACATACTCAGGACATACAAAGGAGCAAACAAAAAGAGGATGGGCCATTGTCCCACACATATGATAAAGCCTCAGTTAATATCTGATGATTTGATAATAACACGAGGACCACTCAATCCTTGACATTGTCAAGAATCGATTTACCCTCTCAAAATCCACATTATTAAATTAAGCCCAATATCTTGTATTTCTTTTTGTGTTCCGGAGGCAATACATTGCTCATTTACAAATTTTACTAAAGCCCATTTGTGCTTTTACTCACAACTAGGTCCATGTTTAATGGGACTCTTAAAAAAAAAAAGCAATGGAATCTCTCCAAATTGTAATACAACACATACTCTCATTAGTCCGTTAGTTCCCACAAAAAAACTCCTTAATTGTAGAGGATTTATCAACATCCTCTCATGCCTCTTGCAGTCTCTGGACCACCCAGGATGACTATAAGTGGTCTATTGGCTTCTTATACAAGTAATCGCCTTCCTCAACCTCACACTATACTCCATTACAGTGGCAATTGCTGATCATGTGCACACTCTGATTTTCTGGAATTAGAGTCTCTCGCAGGCTCTGAGCCTATAAGCCTCCATACTGGACATCCATTATGCCTTGGTTAATGGAAGCAGCACCTTGCAAGCTACATACAACCACAGAGACCTCCTTGCCTAAATGAAAATAATACCTACAGGATAGAGTCAAACCTGGGTCCTCTAGTGTATCATACCTAGAGGAGGAAGTAGCTTTTCCTATCCTCATTTTTCCCTTGACAAATGCTATGATGCTGGAGAAGGTCACCCCTCTCTTGGACCCCTTGGCTATCTGGGGAGCCCCATGTGAACAGCAAAGGGAAACTGTGTATTTATGGACGGAAGTGCCACCATTACATGTGACGGAGCTTTCTGGAGAGCTGCTGCTTTCCATCCCTTAACTGGGATGCTGCTGATAAAGGACGGAGCTGAAGGGTTAGGATAATTGCCTCAACGTCACACAGCCATCTTAGCACAGGATGCCCTGAAAACAATGGGCTCCCCCTGAACGTTTTTAGAGACAGGGGTTGTTATCATTGATCTGGCCATCTTATCTGGACAATGGAAGCAACAGCAATTTCATATCCAAAGTTTCCTCCTTTAGGGTAAAAAACTCTTGAGTCTCTTGTTTCACAGATTTTGAAAATATAAATCAAAGGCCCACATGTCTCTACACTTACAAAATACAAAAGTCCTCACCACGATGCTCCTTATCCCACTCAGAGTTTAGCATTACCCATAGTGACCAAAGCACACATTTCACTTCTCAACATATATAGTGATGGGCTTTAGAACAAGCCATTTAGTGGAACTTTTGCCTCCCTTACTAGCCTGAGGCTGCAGACATCATAGAGCACCACAATGGCCTATGTATACAAGTTTGAATTAAAATAAATTAAACATGTACATTTCAGTCATCAGCCAACTGTCAAGGGTGAAATATAATGAAGAGCTTGACTCCAATTATAATGACTGACTGCTGACAGCTTTCAAGCCACATCTCTCCCACCTTCCTGTGTTGTCCCACACCTAGTCATGATGATAAGAAAGCCCAGATGATCCCTCCTCTTGTGCTAGTGGCAATCTCAAGCCATGAATACCCTGGCCCTCATGAGGGAACTTCACCTCAGCCTCTAACCACCATGAAACCACAAGCCAATCACCTTTTCTGCACACTCTGGACACCAAGTGGCCCAGCTACACATTTTTGGACCTGGTTGGGAGCTTTCCCTACATTCTCCCTTAAAAGCCTCATTATATGAGTAATAAATGGTTTCATATCCTCTTGGTGCAAGTGTGATATCATCAGTCTGAAAATCTGAATCCAATTTGGGGTTACGTGGTCCGTCTCTTCTCTGTGGAGTGACCATATAGCTTACCTACAATTTTCAGCCCCCCCTTGAAATAAGACTGTCCTATATGGCTACCTTTGAAATGAAGTGACTTGTGTAACTTTGAGATCCAAGCAGCTCACAGCTGGCATGTGTCTTCCACACCGGACTTTTCCCTGCTACACAACCATGGGGCTGTGTTTTACAGTTGGCTTAACCCGATGTAAGACTTAGGAAAGGCATAGGATCCTCATCAGACTATAAAGAGTGAGAAATAAACTTAAGCCGCAGAGACCTGTTTGTCTGTTAGGGCAGCTAGAGTAAATTACCATAAAACACAAGGTGACAGTGTTTGTTGACTCCTAGATTCATCCAGATGATTGTTTCACATGTTCTCCCTTATGGCATGTTTGGACCAGCCTGAATGTTGTTTCAGCTCTCTGAGTAGTCTGAGCAGATAATCAATTTGCTGCTATGCAGAAGAAACTTCCTAACAGCCTCCTGCCAATAGCCATTGTGTGTAGATTTCCTTGCACTTTGCTCCTTGTGTTTTAGAATTAAAGAAGCTGTCCTTTATTACAGCTTTGGGTAATGAAAAATCATATCTGGTAGCTCAGATCCAGTACTTAAGTTTTGGTGTGACTTTGGATAAAGGTGATAATACAGATTTTTTAATATCTATATATGAAATAATATAAGTTACATCTATGAGACATGAGATAATATGTATAAATAATATATATTTACATTATTTATGATTATATATGATTTTATATGATATAAATATATATAGAAAGTGGCTGCTTCCCATTTCAAGATCTCTTCTGACATTATATTTCCCCTCATTATACTATTGCTATCATTGTTATTATTCCTTGTTTTTAATTAATCCCTAATTCAGTAATACCTTAGCAATAAAGGGTTTATTTGATAAACAAAATGATCTCCTAAGAAGGCCTTAATTGAATGGAATATGGCTTTATACAGGTAAGGTGGAGAGTGAGTTGTGGAAGAGAAGCTCTTGATTTGGATTTCTTCCCTTATGGACAGGGTCACAGTCAACATAAATTAAACATGGCAGCACTTGGTACCTTAGGTGAGAGTGGGGATGGGATGTTGTGAAAAATCTAAGGTGCTCAGATGAGGAAGGATATTAACAGGATAGTAATTTTATCACCTATACTAAAACTTAGATAGACAATTGTCTTTATATTTCTACATTTGTTTCTTACAATTCTGTGGAATATTTTATTACTGTTGTTATTATTACTATCATTACCTTTTCTTTACTCAAAGCCAAAACAAGCTCCGAGAGGTTATGTGACATAGATGAGATTTCTTAGTGAAAAATGAAGCTGGGTCTTCTGACTCAAGAAGCAATACCTTTCCTCTCATTCTGTCCTCTTTGGTGGGGGGCGGGGGAGTCTTAAACATTTTGCTCATATGTCATCTGTGACATAGAGGAGATACATCAATTTTATTTAGAAAAGTACAATTTTAAGCACTTCACTTTCCCAAATTGCTCCTTTTTTTGTAACAGAATGGTAAGTAGGTAGTAAAATCAACATGGAAGCTTGGGGTTGGAAATGGTAGGGTAGGTAGCAGTCAAATTTCATTAGAGGTGGCATAGGAAGACAGAGATAGAGGGTAGAAGAAAGGGGGAAGCAATGACTTACTCGAAATGTTTGACATTGTGGTCTACTCCTTTTTTTGTTGTTGTTTTAAATGTTTCGTAATTCAATTTTGTTTTTCAGAAAGATGACTCAAGTTCTTCAGTGCAGGAAGATTTCCGTGTTATTTAAGGTAATAAGAGATGAACGTGTTGTCCTGTGTGTGTGTGGTGTGTGACACTGCATGTGAACTCACTTTTTCTCAGATGAGAAGTTGCAGGTTACAGTGGTATGGTGGAGACTAATGAGGCATTGGTTTTCATTTAGGAGGACAGTTAACACAATGGGTTTTCTTCTAGCCTTTGTGTTGATGAAAAGTAACTCCTCTTCTGCCACAGACAAGTCATATTGGGCACATCATAAGCTTAATGTTAGAGAACCAGTCTACTCAGCTAGATGTCACTTTTCCATTTCTTTCTTTTAACATGCTCATTATCATTGAAAGCACATCTTTGTGGAGAGATATCTTGCTGATGAAAACACAAGGATATTTATTAGCTAAAGCAAAACAAATGCTAAATAACCAATTACCATAATACTCTGAAACTATTTTGTCAACTCCTTAGCAGAACTTGTCAGTGATGATGAGAAAACAGAAGTAGTAATTTAAAATTACCAGTGTTGGGAGATGAGGGTTGCTCAACTGTGTGAATTTGAAGATACCCTTTATCTTCTGAGGAAGCGTAGGGACTTCAGTAGTATTATCCTTTATACACCAGTGCCACATAAGGTAGTAGTTATGGAGCTGGGACAGAAAAAGTGAATTTTCAATGAGAATCTTACATATATCTGGCCATGAATAAGGCCTTAAAAGTAAAATGGAGTCTAGAAAAACAATGTAAATAAAGTTTGTCACTATCCTCAGAATCCTATATAGGACAACCAGTTCACTTCAATGACTGCTCCTTTAGTCAATTTTAATATAATAAGAGGAGGACTGCTTGATGGAAGAATAATGCTGTCTTAAGAAGAAACTATTACAGTGCTAGCTATTTAGGAACATACCCATTTTGTTAGATCTCATGATTTCTCTAAATAAATCACAAATGTATAATTTTATGCAAATTTTTTTCAACTAAGGAATCTATGATGGAATAAAAAGAAGGAAGGAAGGAAGGAAAGAAGGAAGGGAAGAAAAGGACAGAGTGAGGGAAGAAGAAACAGAAAGAGAAAGAAAGAGAGAAAGATCTATCTTGTCCAGTTTTGGAATCCAAGCTTCTATTTTGCCACCTCTGATTGGTTAGCTAGTTAATTATTTTAGCTCTGGAGTCTTTGAATGTAACCATGATTTATGACCCACAAGGGAACAGTGGTCAAGTATCTAAAACATCTGCACTTGCGCCATCTGTTTATGCCTAACTGCCACTTTGAAACATGTCAGTAATTTTGTTTATTTTAATTGCCTTAATATTTGTCATTAGCCAACCCTCAAAGCTGTAGTTAACCAAGGGAACAAACAAAAATAAGGAAATAACTTTTTTTTTTAAAGTGAAAATATTCAGGAGCATTCCAAAATATATTTTAGAATTCTGAGAATAATTCCATAGCAGAATATGAGTTATGAAATGGAAATTCATCAGGATACTACAGCTTTGTAACTGGTTATAATAATTTACTTCTGATGGCAGGAATGACCCTTTAAATATCAATAGCCATAAAACTAATCAGAAATTTGCAATTTGAAATATGTTCATAAACATCCTGCAAAAAAAAGGAGATGCTGCATTCTACACTCCTAGATTAGCGGTTGAAAAGACATATCATCTGAGTTAAATATCTGAGAATTCCTATCATAAAAAACAAACAAACAAACAAACAAAACAGGCATGGAAGTTAAGACATGTCCATGTATGCAGGGCCTAAGACTGAAGAGGGCCTAATTTCTTTGCACTTAATCAATCATTTAAAAAGAAGTGGGAGGCAGTGTGCTTGACAGCTAGGAGAAAGGTGATCCATTAAATCCCATGGGTGGCACAATTTTATGATATATATTTTAAAATGTTAAGCTGTAGAGGCTCAAACACAGCTAGTCTGAGGCAATTAATTGACATTACAATACTGGCAAGGATATCTTATAAGCTAATCTCTTCAATGTCCATTTGAGGAAAATAAAGTACAGAGAAGCTGAGTTGTCTGCCCCAAATCACACAGCCAATTTCACATTTAATATTCCATTTCTATACAATGCTGTCCATCTATAAACTGCAGCCTTGTAAAGTTGCCTGAAAGTTGAGAAATTCACTTTTTCCATATGGAAAAAAGTGTGGAGGTTTAAATCAGGTTGTATAGGACTCCAACGTTCTCATAATTGCCATCTCCTAAAAAGGCACACACACATATTGTTTTGATAGTAAATCAGAAAACAGTAAATCTAGGACATTTCTGCTATTACCCAGATGCAACAAGCAGCAGTAACAGAGGTAAAGGTGAATTTTAGCACATATTTCACTGCTCACTTCAGGGATAACTGTGGAAAGAAGATCTATTTTCAGGATCCAGGATAATGAGTCTCTGAGAACTTTGGTAAGTGTCTATACTTGTATTGTAATGGAAATTCTGTGAATTGTCATAGTTTATTTATTATTTGAGTTGCACTTACTGTCAAAATACAACCTGCCTTTCTTGTATGATTGAATGTCCATATCTTAAAGGATTTTCTTATTTTTTCCCATTGTCTACCCTTTATTCATGCTTCACTTGTCATACCCAACAACTCTACCTACAGTCAAACTGAAATTTGGTTACACAAAGATGAAATAACTATAACTTTGGCTTTTGAGAACGTTTTGCTTTAGTAGGGGAGGTACAATATAAACTAATATTAAAGTACAAGGTAACAAGGGCCATAAGGAATATTTTATACAAAGTGTTCTGAATACAAAAGTGATTGACTATTGATTTGTCTACAGAGCTGAGGTGATATCTGAGCTGAATATTAGATGATGACTCAGGAATAATAGAGATAATAAGGGAAAACATAGTGGTGTGAAAACATGCAATAGGTCGAACTTACAGGAAGTATATAATCTTGAAGAGGCAGAGACCTGAGGAAGCAGCAGGGGGAGACTTGAAGTACAGGATCCAAAAAGAATCGTCTTCCATGCTAACTTTTTTGGCATTTTTTCTATCAGTGATGAGATGTTAGAAATTTTAAATTAGATACTTTGCTGCGAACTGCTACATGTGATGCAAATAAGAGAGCACAAGACAGATTTTTGGATGCATTAGTTAACAAGGTGGAGGCAACGTGCTTTAAATAAATACACAGGATAATCACCAGATTTCTACTTCAATTGATTCTTTGTAGATACATTATCTTTTAGGTAAATAATGGCTGTACAAATATTTTGGAAACCTAAATTTAAAATTAGTTGATTATGTGTATTAATTTCCCTGTAATAGAATTTAAAATGTATTAATTTACTATTGTATAATATAAAATAAAACTCGAGATTGTATTAAGTCTAATTATTCTTTAAAAATCTCTCTCAGATATGTGAAAAAGGACAGTATAGGCTATATTTATAATCCTTCTTACATATCTCATAGTTCTATGTTCTGTAATGTCTAATATGAAATTAATTCTATAATTCAATAAACAAAAGGATTTTATTATTAAAATAATAAATTGATTTGATCATGGTCCTAGTCTGAACCAAACTGAATGGTCTTATATTAATAAGACACATTAATTTGGTTCATAATAACTAAAATGTCTGGAGTGCTGTTGATTAGGTTAAGATTAGAAAAACAAGATGATATGCCTTCTGTCCGTAGTATAAAGATCAATCACCAATATGTCATTAAAATTAAGGATGATTTTTCTGCTATTTAACTGGATGCATTTATGTCATTTATTTCTTAATAAATCTGTTAATAAAAGTCGACTAAATGCATTTGTTCTGAAAACTTTAAATGAGAACTAATTGCTGTTCCCTCTAGAATTTTGTGCCAATTTATCATTTGCAGTGATTTTTAATGGATGATTTTCAAACAGTTGAAATAGGGATTTAAAAGTGATATGTTCACAGACAATTTAGGTTTATCAGAACAATATAGTCAGGTCGTTTTCACTGTCCTTTGCCCTGTCTCTTCTGCCTGCTTATTCTCAGAACAAAGAGACTTGCCAATTTCCAGTTACAACTGATGCTGACCAAATCTGAAGCCCTTGTGATTAGTTATAATTAGCTTTGCAGAAGGGAAATGAATTAGAATAGCATAGTTAATGGTTTCCATGTGGATAGTTAATAAGAATTGAAGGACTTGTCCCGCTTATAAATTAAGACATTTAAAAAATGAGCATATGTGAAGATGATTAATTATGTGCATTTATGTAACATTCTGTATCTTTTCCTTTTATGCAAATTTGCCCCTGAGAAGTACATTTTTAATGGGTAAAAATATTACTGATAGAATCTTTTAAAAACTATAGCCATTATATAAATATATAAATTATAAAAGGTATTTCATGTTAAATATGCCATATGATTAATTAGCACCTGATTTTAACTCTATAATCAAGGTCAAGATATATTTACAGGTCCTAGATTTAGAAAGGATCTCTTGACGTACAATTTTGAAGGATATTTTTAGTTTTGAATACTTTCTCACCAAATCAGATAGGTATTCCCATAGAAATATTTAGATTTAAATGTTTTCCATTCACATATAAATGTTCTGATTCATAGTTCCAAGCTATCTTTCCAAATTATTTTCAGATAACTCTTATATGAACCATTATACTAAATCGCATTAATGGGAGGAATTATTAGGAGAAAAATAGGTTATATTTTAGCTAGAGATTATCAACAACTGAAGTTTATTTTTTGTTTTTTACCTAAAATTTGTCATAGAAATATTTTCAATTTCTATCCTACAGCTAGTTTACAATTGGATGACGTTTCATTTTTGTTGAATGGCAGTGGTGAGAACGATAGGGTGTCTACTACACATGTTCACATTGATCTTTATATAATTTTCTAGTATTTTACATGGCATTACTATACAGGACTAAGAAGGTCCTTGCTAGGAGGTTTGAGTCTTACAGGATTTTTTGTAGAGCAGCTGCAGATCAATTCATGTTATCATATTTCTTCCATAAAATGTGCCTGTGAGAACAGACATGGAATGTCATTTTTCAACAGAAGTATTAATATGTTAAAAGAGATGTGAAAATTTTAGTATATTGACATATAAATCTCAAGGCACTTCAACAAGAAAAAGCAGTTTTGCTTTCATAGACCTTCATAAATCTAGTTCTCTGAGTGCCTTATCAAATTTCTTTGGCATGTGTAGTGCCTAAAATTCTCATCTTTTATTCTCCTTATGTGATTTCTCCCATACCCTCTTAATAAAATTTTCAGAAATATTTTTATATGGTAAAAACTACATTTACAGTTATAATTAGTATATATGTTTAAACAAAATTTTGTGAGCAAGATGAAATAGTTTAAATAGTTACAGAACTTGATAAACCTATATGCCTATATCCATAGGATTCAAATATCATATATGTTACATAAATGTGTATATATATGTATATATGTATACATAACATATATATATACACGTATGTATAAATAGAGATTTAATCATATTAATTTAACATTGAAGAAGGGAAATTGTAGAGAACCTTAAAGACAGAAGGTGCCAAAACTGAATTTCAAATGTGTCCTTATTAATAAATGTTTTTATTTCTCTTTATTTCCCCCACACAGTATATCAAAATGTTCTGACTTTTTAATAACTGTTGCTGAAGATATTAGAGTGACAGTGTAATCACAGTAAATTCATTATAAAACTGTAACAACATCCTGTTTTCTCATTATCAGAACTATCTTTTTAAAGTTTTTAAGCATATGAAACTCAGAAACGCTTCCTATTGCTTTGAAAAGTAAAGATATTTTCCAGAAATAACACTATGCTTGTGAGAGAATAGCACACCACATAGAAGGCTGACTGTTCACTTAGTAAACATAGATGTAAATGATAATTCATAACTTTTTCTTCATAAACTCATAACATTTTTCTTTTCTGTTATTTTACTGATTTACTGAAAATCGTGTTTCCAAATTATTTGAGTGTTTTGTTTTTTTAATATAAAATTTATTGCGGTGACAATGGATAGTAAAATTACATAGGTTTGTGAAGTGATATGTTGTTATCCTTTCCAGCATAACAGATATAACCTGCTTATTATTTTAAAAACTTCTTATTCTACTTGAATTTACCCTAAACTTTGGCATCATAATACAATAAAAGATTGGCCATATAATGGCAAAATTGTTAG
Organism: Rhinolophus sinicus; assembly: GCF_036562045.2. Classification (NCBI taxonomy): domain Eukaryota; kingdom Metazoa; phylum Chordata; class Mammalia; order Chiroptera; family Rhinolophidae; genus Rhinolophus; species Rhinolophus sinicus. Next base: position 132,006,069 of record NC_133753.1, read on the forward strand.
TATAGAAAGGTCTTCAACAACAGATAATTAGAGGTAATCATTTCTGTAATTGTACGTGTTGTGTGTGTGTAAAGCAATGTGAAAATATGTATGTTATTCTGATTTGATGTTCAATTATCCTAAAAAAAGAAATGAAAAATGATTTACTAGTTATTATGTAATTATTTTTAACAGTCTGATGGTTAGCTACTCTTCTAAATGTCACCTCACTTTTCCAGGATGATAACTTCAAAAGCAAAACGTTTCAGTTCTTTATTAGCAGTTTTGTGTGCTGCAGTCACTGGTGGGAAAGATGGGCAGGGAAGACCCAGCATGTTATGCTTTGGGTACAAAGGGATATTGAAAGTTTTAAGGCAATTTCAGTGATGCACAAGAACGTTGCTTTGTGATGTTACTTTTCCAAATAAAGATTGTGACGGTATTTTAAAGTATGTCTGAGGCTTATAGGCAGGAATGTCGCAATTAATAGATTGCTCCTCTAGCAGCCCTGTCACAGCAAAAACATAGGAGGCTAGGATATTCCCTTAGATGAGATACTGCAGTGGCACATGAGGCCCGATGGAGTGATTTTACCATCCTTTATTAACTTGTCAATATTATTACATTTTTCCTAAGGTTATGAAACAAGCATAGACATACGTTGAAGCAAATTGCATATATAGATTAAAAATATGGTAAGCAGAAACCATGATCTCTAGATGATCAATTGCAGTGGTGCCCAGTAAGATGAATGTTTATATACCTTATTCCATCAGAGCACACACTGCTTCGAGGCCTGCCCTGTGAACTGGTATATTTGAACAGGATTCTGAAGGACCTAATGCTGTTTCTTCAATGAAAAACTAACCAAGCTTCAGAATAGGAAATACCCATCCACGCTCTTACAAGAACTTTATGATGAGGTTAAATCAGATATTATTATCACCTTTCAACAGATGGCAAAACTCAAGTTCAGGGAGATTAAATGTGTTATATAAAATCATTACACAACAGTAGCAGAAAACTAAAACCTAAATACATGGTTTATAGCTTTCGTCCTCATTCTTTTTTATGACTTCCATTTATTATTCAACTGAGATAGTTTCATTTTCCTTTAATAGATCCTTTCAAAAAATTATAATCATCAAAACATAGATGCAAGATTATTTCAACTATTCAAATAATATTTTACTTTCCAGGATTTACATTTATTTTTAGTGATAATAGTACTTGAAAAGATATCCATTTAAAATAAATTTCCAACACAGATGTATTTAACTGCCTGTGAAAACCATTGTGCAACATATTGCACTAAAATAGTTTGTGACATTATGGCCTATTTGAAGCAGTTCATTTTATAATGTATTCAAAGGAATTATCATTTTGCTATTTCCACCTAGGTAAGTAGATAAAGCATATTTATGAGGAATGATATGGTCAGAAAGACACAAAGTTGAAGTGCTCAGACAAGACATTTGGTGGGGGACAAAGAAAAAGACCTGAAAAACCACACAGTAAGAATTGAAGTTGAGCCTGATGGAAAAGTGAGGTTAAGATGAAAATAGCATATGGAACTGCTTGGTTTTTGTTTTGTTATGAATCATCATGAATCACAAAGGTGATTTGACACTTGTCTGAGAAAAACAACTGTTTGGGGCATTCAAATTTTTAGCTGACTCTTCCAGAGCAAAAACAAAACACTAAGTGATGACCCTATTCTCAGACACCTGCTTTTCCGGTCAGTCCTTGTCAGAGTCTACATTAATTTGAATGGGGACAATGCTAGGCTTCAACAAAAGAAACCGTCAATCTGCATAGGCTATACATGTGTTTGTGGCACAGAAGAAGAGATGGGGAAAGTGGTTGGGGTGGCCTGGACCACCCAGCCTTGTGAATATGTGTGTGGACACATGTTAGAAAACTATAATGATGATTCCAAAGAGTAACCAGATAAAAACTCTTTCAATTTTGGCCACCCGGTCAGTGTTGAACATGAGTGAGGGTACACAGGAAGATGGGCTTTTACATTCCAGTAGAGAATCAGGTGGTAGAAGGAAGGACTTGCCTTCTGAGCCTTCTCCAAGGACCAAGGATAGACATACGCTCATGAAGATGTTTCAATTTGTTTTTTTTGTTTTTTTTCCTAGTTTTTCCAGCTGTCCCATAGTCTTTTATAAGAATATGCTTGTGTAGTTCAACATGAGTTAATACTGGTATTATTGACTAAAAAGGAACTATATACATAAAAAACAAAGTTTGAAATTGAAATTATTCTGTTTCTGAAACATTTTTTAAAATGTGTACATTTTCACATTGGGCAGAAATATGCAATAACATGTTGTAAATTGTACCTGTACAAATGATTAAAACAATTTAGTAGTTTTCTGCTTAGCAAATTTGTAACCATATGCTTCACTTGAAAATCAAGTACAATGTATCTTTGGTGAACTACAATTTGAACAAAGATCTTTTCTAAAAGGGAACACACTGCCAAACTTCAATTTATAAAATTTATTAAACACTAAAAAACATGGATATATAGAAAAAATTGTTTTGCACCTGTGTAAAATAGACATTCGAAATAGATATGGGTCTGAGACAAGGGTGATCCAAGATACAGTAATCAGGAAGAAAGAATCAAACTAGATGGGGAGTAGTGACAGAATCCAAGAATAACAGAGCAACACAATTCTCCACCAAAACTATAGGATTCAGAAGAGCAACTATGACATTGAGTCTGACGTGGGTACTTAAACTACTGAAATTCAAATACGCATAGATGTAGGTGAATTGGAGCTTCTAAATGTGTTAAATTATTTGCATAAAAATACCATGAAACAATTAAGAGAGATTTCAGAGAAGAGAAGAGAAATTGTGTCTAGTCAGAGAGATAGTCTCAACCTATTTGTTCATGCAGTATGTAATCATTCAACAACCATTTTTAAGTCTACAGATTCATGCACTTCACAATGGGCTGAATATACAAGATAAATAATGTATATCACTGCAGATGTTTTTGACCATAGAGAAGGAAAAAAAAACTTACTATGAACCATATGTACATAGCCATTCTTAAGTTCAGTTTTATTTTAATTTTTTACCATGCTAAAAAGGCATTGTTCATGATGCACCCTTTGTCTGATTCAAACTTCAGATAGACTTACTGAAGGGGGAGAAGGAAACTAGATATAAATGATGTAAATGGCTTGTTTCATAGTTATTTTCCATGATTATCTGGCTAACAGTATTTAGTATGCCTATGAAACATGGAAGTGTTCCTGTAAATTTTCCAAAATTGAAGTTATTAAGTAAGAAATTTATTATTGAAGATACTTGACTTCACGAATGTATTTTGGGATTATTAAAAATACTGTAATTCCTTGTATATTTAAAATGTATCTGACATTTTATATATAATTTATGAATAGTAAATCACTATTTTAATTAAATTTAGCTCATATTTTAAAATGAAGTTATTGCATATATGCAAAATGAAATTTGAGATTGATTTTATACTTAAATGATTATTTAACATATTTCTAAATCTTTAAGTGCTGCCTTTGTTATACAGCCTCTCTACTATTTAATTAACTTCTTTTCAATTGAAGCAGTATTTACATTAGTAAAATAAACATTTATAATACATGCTGACAACCCAAATATGTATGTGCAAATCTCTAAAACAGAAATATGGTTGAGTAATGATTATTTTAAATAGCTTTATATATGTCATAAAATTCCTTTGAAGTTTTCATTGGACATATATCATCATTCTTTGTCTCCTCCATAAAAGCTATGGCAAATTTTCTAAAACATAAATATTTTTTAAAAATATCTCTTTCACCCATCGAGAAGTTTTCCTAACATATTTTAGACCAGGAAATGAATTATCCCATCTATTTGGCACAATTACCTCAAGACAGTGTTTTTAAAAGTAATTATGATATTGCATTATTCTTCTCAGTACTTGTAAATCATTTGGATTGTTTATTTTTTACATTTTTCTTGTTTACATTGTAATGATATCTTAGTTCAGGTTGAAAATCCTTTCCCTTTCCCTAAAAACTTACTGCATTCAGTTTAACTTAAAATTACCACTCTTGTTTCTCTCAAATCATGTTCCCTTCCTTCTTCAAGTTTCATGCAAGATTTCCTGTTAAGATTATTTAATAAAAGTTTGTCATGGAAAGGGAAAAGGGAAGTTATGAGAAATGCACTTGAAATGCAAATTATTGTGCTGGAGGAAGATGTTAGAAAGGATTCCAGTGTCATATTGTCATTCTTTCGTAAATCTCTCAAACATGTACTTCTGCTGCAAGGGTCTCAGGTGGTAGGGGACCAAAAGGAGACTCAAGAAGACTCATGAGCACTAATTATTTCAGAATCTGCTCATATTATATGGTAAAGCACTGTATTAATATTACACGTAATTAACAGTCGAATCAGACCAGGGATAGGAAATTACTATACTTCCCTCATTGTTGTACATATTTCCAAAGAGGAAACGCAGCACTAGTTACCTGGGCTCTTTCTGAAAGGAGAAAGACTGCTTCCTGTCTTCATCCACTTAACTCCCATCCCATCCCAACAAATGAACAAATAAGACAAACAAACAAACAAATAAACAAAAACTCATAGACACAGACAACAGTATGGTGGTTAAGAGAGGAAAAAGGGGAGGAGGAGGTAGATGAGGGTAAAGGGGCTCAAATATATGGTGATGGAAGGAGAACTGACTCTGGGTGGTGAATGCGCAATGCAATATATAGATGATGTGCTATAGAATTGTACACTTGAAACCGATAGAATTTTATCAACAAATGTCACCCCAACAAATTTAATGCAATTAAAAAAATAAAGAAACAGATGCTTTTCTTTTAAATTTGGTGAACATCCTTTTAGGTGCCAAGAGTCATATGGTGAGTCCCTGAATAATCCCATGAGGCACTTTTGCCATTAGGATTTTTTTGTTTGTTTGTTTTTGTTTTTTACTCTTTCCCCAAGACATGTAGAAGGTACCAATTTCCTGCGTGCCACAGTTTCCTTCTGCCACACACAATGAAGTGCCTTTATTAGTGACCAGACTTTTTTTTTTTTTCTTTTTTTTCGGCCAAGCATTCTAACTTGAAGAAACAGGGTGGACAGAGACTAGAAATATTTCCCTTTTGGATCAAGGAAAGCACATGATTGACTTACGTCCGGGCTCTTAAGTAGAAATCAAGCCATCTCCATTTATTTCTAGCTTCCAAAACACTCATTGTGTAAATGTTCTCCATTATGCTCCTTTAATCTGTGAATGATTCAATATAATGGTACCTAGTTTATCTCCACTTTTTTTTTATATATGTTCTTTGGGATAGCCTGATAAACATTCTTATAAAATTCTTTCTATATTTTTCTTATATTTAAAAGCCACTAATGACACCTCAATATACTGTTATGTCAATCAATGCTACCTCATATAACATACAGATTTACTTTTTATTAATCCTGTACCTTAATATGTGCTTAAGGCTTTGTGTATTACTGAAGCTCATAGAAGTGCAAAAATATTCAGTTAAGTGTTTCTGAATCTAATGTGCTATTGTGTGATCATTCATGAATATTTGTTTAAGTCTTCCATCATCCTTTCAAGTAAATGCCACATTGAACATTCAGCATGTGTGAATGTGCAATGTCTCAAAGAAACACTTTCATTTAACCATAATTTTCCAATAACTTACTTGAGGTTTTCAACACAGCACTAGACTCTGAGTTTGCACAGTTCACCTTTGGATGTTATGCTATGAGCCACAGGGTGCTATTACATTGTGGTGCTTGACTCAGTGATTCTGAGCATGATTGTCTCACTACAAAGAAAGAATAGAGCTAAGATGCTTGCCACATCCTTCTTTCAATAAGATTGTGAATCTCAGTGATATTAACTTCGACCCGAAAGTGTAAAGGCCAAGTGATAAAATAGTCCAAGGTTAAGAATGGCATGCTTCAAACTGCAAGATGAGTAAAATTCACATGAACTATATGGTAGGATTTTATGTTTTCTTCTTTACTTCTTTCTATTATCCTTATAGGCTTCCAGGAATTAATTCAGGAGCCCAATTTTGTATGGCTTTAAGAAGTATTGGAGTTGGTGAGGTGACCTTTGGAAAACACTTGAGATTAGATTTCATTATGTAGTTCATGTTTTCTTTAAAGAAACATTTTGTTATCCTTATAAGAATGCAGCATGATATGGTTCATTTAGAATAGCTGGCATTTGTGTCAGCACAGTTGACAGCAGAAAATAAACAGCAGCATACTCTAGAATCAGTTCAGTTAATGCTCCCAATAAATATAGAAGACACTTTAAGAATAAAAGATGGGAATAGAGCCCCAAAATGCTTATTCATAAAAAACATAACTATATTAAGGAAGCTAAATGAGAGAGGAGTATCAGGTTAATGTGGAACTGTTTCTGAAAGGAATATCTCAATCATTCGGTCAGTTGACATAGTATCTTTAAGTTAAATGTGGGTTATCTCAGTGTCTAGAACCTAAATCAGAGTGATGACCAAATTATACATCTGGGCCAATATACTTTTTGGCCAGATACTGAAACAGAAAAACATTATCAATGAATGATTACCTTTCAATGAGTACTTTAGGTAAATAGATAAGCCAACCTTCCTTTTCTAATAAACACACATTACCACATTACTATACCTGCATTTATTTTCTATGGCATAAGAAGAAAAAATCTTGACATCTAATTTTTTTCTTAAGGTCTTTATCTCTTTGGCTGCTATAGACATTACCTAATATTACTATTTATTATTTTAACTTTGGCAGACACATGTCTCCCAGCTGAGTTTGGGTATAATTAATAAGTAAATTCTGGGGGTCATCTGAAGTATTTAGCATAATGTCATTAAATTTCTTGGGGTGACATTGGTTAATAAAAATATAGGTTACAAGTGTAAAGTTATATATATAATACAACATCTATATATTGCATCGTGTGTTCACACGCAAAGTCAGTTCTCCTTCCATCACCATATACGGGTATTTGAACCTCTTTACCTCATCTCCCACCTCCTCCCCCCTTTCCCTCTGGTAACCATTAAACTGTTGTCTGTGTCTATGAGTTTTTTATTGTCTTGTTCATTTGTTGCTTTAATAAGTTTAATATCCCACATATGAATGAAGTCATATGGTTCTCTACTTTTTCTGTCTGACTTGTTTCTCTTAGCATGATAATCTCAATATCCATCCATATTATCACAAACAACAGTATTTCACTTTTTATGGCAGAGTAGTATTCCATTGTATATATGTACCACATCTTCTTTATCTGATCATCTATCAAAGGACACTTCAGTTCTTTCCATGTCTTGGCCACTGTGAATAATGCTGCAATGAAAATAGTACATATATATTTACAGACACATGTTTTGACTTTCTTTTCTTTTTTTTTTTCTTTTTTTTGTAGATACCCAGAAGAGGGATTGCTAGGTCATAAAGTAATTCCATTCTTAATTTTTTTGAGGAACCTCCATACTGTTTTCCATTGGTGCTATACCGATTTACATTCACACTAACTGTGTATGAGATTTCCTTTTTCTCCACAGCCTCTCCAACACTTGTTATTACTTGTCTTGTTGATAATAGCCGTTCTAATAGGTGTAGACTGGTATCCCATTGTGGTTTTTATTTGCATTTCCCTAAGAGCTAGTGAAGTTGAGCATATTTACATACATCTGTTGGCCATTTGTATGTCTTATTGGGAAAAGTGTTTAGGTCCTTTACCCATTGTTAAATTTGGAATGTTTGTTTTTTTATTGTTGAGTTGTATGAGTTCTTTATATATATAAGATATTAACTCCTTATCAAAGTGTTGTTTGTAAATATCCTGTTGGCTGTCTTTTTGTTTTGTTGATAGTTTCTTTTGCTCTGCAGAAGCTTTTTAATTTGATATAGTCCCATTCATTTATTTTTGCTTTTACTTCCCTTGCCTTTGAGGTCAAATTCATAAAATCGTCTCTGAACCCAAGGCCCATTAGTTTAATACCTGTGCTTTCTTCTATGCGCTTTATTGTTCCAGGTCTTATATTTAGGTCTTTAATCCATTTTGAGTTAACTTTGCGATATGGTGACAGATAACAGTCTAGTTTCTTTCTTTTGCGCATGGCTTTCCAATTTTCCCAGCACCATTTATTGAAGAGGCTTTCTTTTCTCCATTGTATGCTTTTGACTCCTTTGTCAAAAATTATCTGCATATGTATACAGAGGCTGCAAAAAAATGTATACACATTTTAAGAAAGGAAAAAAAAAAACTGTATTAAAATTATACTGATGGTAACCACTTTGAGCACCTCTTGTAATTACAGAAGTCAATGTGACTTGTATTCATCTTTTGTTATTGGTATATATTATTACAATTTTAACACAGTTTTTTCCCTTCTTAAAATGTGTGTAATTTTCTTTCGGCACTGTCTGTATAGATAGATAGATAGATAGATAGATAGATAGATAGATAGATAGATAATATATGAGTTCATTTTATTTCCCGGTTCTCAGTTCTGTTCTATTGGTCTGTGTGTCTGTTTTTCTGCCAATACCATGCTGCTTTGATTATTGTCAGTTTGTAGTATAATTTGAAGTCAGGGAGTATGATACCACTGGCCTTGTTCTTTTTTCTCAGGATTGCGTGACTATTCGGGGTCTTTTGTGGTTCCATATAAATCTAATGACTTTGTCCTATTTCTTTAAAAAAAAAATGCCATTTGGATTTTGATGGGGATTGCATTAAATCTGTATATTGCTTTGGGTGTTAGGGCCATTTTAACTATGTTGATTCTTCCAATCTGTGATTCTTTCCATTTCTCTGTGTCTTCTTCAAAATCTGTTAAGAATGTCTTGTAGTTTTCAGTGTGTAGTTCCTTCACATGCTTTGTTAAATTTATTCCTAAGTATTTTATTATTTTTGTTGCAAATGCAAAGGCATTGTTTCTTTTTCTATTAGCACCACGCTTTAACCAACTGAGCTAACCGGCTGTCCCCTATTTCTTTTTCTAAAATTTCATTGTTAGTATATAGGGATGCAATGGATTTTTGTACATTGGTTTTGTGTCCTGCAACTTTACTATATTTTTTATTGTTTCTAATATGTTTTGGTGATGTCTTTAGAGTTTTCTATATGAAGAATAATGCCATCTGCAAAAAGTGACAATTTGACTTCTTTCCCAGTATGGATGCCTCTTATTTCTTTATCCTGACTGTTCTGGATAGAATTTCCAATACTGTCCTGAGTAACTGTAGTGAGAAGGGGCATCCTTATCCTGTTCCTGATCTTAGAGGAAAAACTTTCAGTTTTTCACCATGAATATATTATCAACTGAAGGTTTATTGTGTTGACGTACTTTTTTTCTATACCCATTTTATTAATCATTTTAATAATAAGTGGATGTTGTATCTTTTTATTTTTTAAGAGAGGCAAGAATAGGATACTATTTTTTTTTAATTGGGGAATATTGGGGAACTGTGTGTTTCTCCAGGGCTTATCAGCTCCATGTAGTTGTCTTTCAATCTAGTTGTGGAGGGCACAGCTCAGCTCCAAGTCCAGGTCACCATTTTCAATCTTAGCTGCATGGGAGCAGCCCACCATCCCATGCGGGAATTGAATGGGCAACCTTGTTGTTGAGAGCTCTTGCTCTAACCAACTGAGCCATCCAGCCATCCCTCCGGCAGCTCAGCGGTGGCTCATTGTCTTCAATCTAGTGTGGAAGGAGCAGTTCATGGGCCCATGTGGGAATCAACCAGCAACCCTGTTGTTCAGAGCTTGTACTCTAACCAACTGAGCCATCTGGCTGCCCCTGGATGTTGTATCTTGTCAAATGTTTTTCTGCATCTATTGATAACATCATATGATTTTTATCCATTATTTTGTTTAGGGGTGAATCACTTGGGTGATTTGCATATGGTGGACCATTCTATGTCCCTGAAATAAGCCTCACTTGGTCTTGCTGTATAACCTTTTTAATGTATTGTTGTATCTGATTTGCTAGTATTTTGTTTAGGATTTTTGCATTTATATTCATCAGAGATATTGGTCTATAGTTTCTTTTTTTTTGTATTTGTTATCCTCACCAGGTTTTGGTATCATGGTAATGTTGATCTAATAAAATGAGATAGGAAATATTGTCTCTTCTTCAATTTTTTTGGAAGCATTTACGAAGGAAAGATATTAAATCATCTTTGAATGTTTAGTAGAATTCACTAATGAAGCCATGTGGTCCTGGACTTTTGCCTTTTGGTAGGTTTATGATGATTATTTAAATATCCTTGCTTTTGATGGGTCTATTCAGATTTTCCAGTTTAAGTGATTCAATCTCAGAAGATTACATATTTCTAAGAACATGTCCATTTCTTCTAGGTTATTGAATTTTGTGGCATATAGTCTTTCATAGTATTCTTGTATGGTCCTTTGCATTTCTGTGGTACCTGTTGTAATTTCTCCTCTTTCATTTCTGATTTTGTTTATTTGTGTTTCTTCTCTTTTTTTCCTTAGTAAGTCTAGACAGGGGTTTGTCAATTTTACTATTCTTTTCAAAGAACTAGCTCTTTGTTGCATTAAATTTTTCTATTGTCTTTTTGTTCAGTATTTCATTTAATTCTGTGGTAACTTTTATTATTTCCTTCTTTCTGCTGACTTTGGGCTTCATTTGTTCTTTTTCTAGTGCTTTATGATATAATGTTAGACTGTTTATTTGGGATTTTTCTTGTTTCTTGAGATAGGCCTGTAATGAAATAAACTTTCCTGTTATCACCATTTTGGCTGCATCCCAAATATTTTGATAAGTTGTTTTTTTCTTTCTCATTTGTTTTTAGGTGTCTTTTGATCTCTTCTTTTATTTCTTCTCTGACCCAGTCATTCTTTAGCAGCATGTTTTTTTATTCTCCATATATTTGTGGTTTTGTCCCTCTTTCTTTTTTAGTTGATCTCCAGTTTCAAAGTATTGTGGTTGGAGAAAATCCTGGGAATGATTTCAGTCTTCTTAAATTTGTTGAGGTTAATTTTGTGTTCTTATATATGGTCTATCCTTGAGAATATTCCCTGTGCAGTAGAAAAGAATATATAGTCTATATTCTGGGATGAAAGTTCTGTAAATATTGATTATGTCCATTTGGTATAATGTGTCATTTAAGGATGACATTTCCTTATTGATTTTCTGTTTGGATGCTCTATCTATAGCAGTCAATGGGGTATTTAGGTACCTTACTATAATTGTGTTTTTGATAGTTTCTCCTTTAGTTCTATTAGTTGTTTTATATATTTTGGTGGTCTCTAATTGGTAGCATATATATTGTTAAATGTTATGTCTTCTGGATGTATTGTCCCCTTTATCATTATGAAATGTTTATCTTTGTCTCTTGTTACCTTTTTAACCTTAAATTCTAATTTGTCAGATATACATATGTATACACCTGCTTTTCTCTGGATACCATTTCCTTGGAGTATCATTTTCCACCCTTTCACATTGAGTCTATGTCTTTGTAGTTGAGATGTGTCTCTTGAAGGCAACATATGGTTGGGTTTTGTTTTCTTTATCTAATCTGCCTTTTTATTGTTGAGTTCTGTCCATTTACATTTGGGGTAATTATTGATATATGAGGATTTCCTATAGCTATTTATCTTTCGTTTTCTGGTAGCTCAGTGTCTCCACTGTTTCTTGGTTTTTGTATTTCTGTTTGTTATTTTAGTTTGGTAGTACTATATGATTTTTTCCCCCTCTTTTTGATGTTATCTGTCTCAGTTCTGGAATTTTTTTTATTTTTTTTTTGAGTGGTTACCATTAAGTTCATGGAAAAGAAAGTTTCATATATACAGTAGTCCTTTTTCTTCAGTATGCAGCTTATCTCTACTCACCTTTGCAAATTCAGACCTTTACTCCCACCCCTTTTATGTTTTTGTTGTCACAAATTATCCCTATTTATGCTGTGAGTCATTTCCAAGTTGCTGCAGAAAATTGTCTTCTCTTTTTCTTTTTGTATGTTTTTATCTCCTTTAACCTTTATGTTATATTTAAGTGTATAGTGCCCTATGCTGAATAGGGGTTACCATTTCCTCCTTGTGTACGTCTGTTAGTCATCTTACTCGTAGTTTTGTATCTTTTTGTCTTTTTGTTTCAGGTGGAATAACCCCCTTTAGTATTCCTGTAATGCAGGCTTTGTGGTGTTAATCGCCCCCCTCTTCCCCACCACCCCCTGGTTTCTGTATGTCTGAAAAGGTTTTGAATACTGCTTCATAAAGGATAAATTTGTTGGATATATTATTCTTGGCTGGTAATTTCTCTCTTTCAATAATTTGAATATTTCATTCCATTCTCTCCTAGCCTGTAAAGTTTCTGCTGAAAACTCTGATGATAATCTAATAGGTTTTCCTTTATAGATTACTGACTTCTTTTTCCCGGCTGTCTTAAGAACTCTTTGTCATTAATTTTTGACAGTTTCAATATAATGTGACTGGGAAAAGGTATTTTTGGATTGAGATAATTAGGTGTTCTGTTTGCTTCTTGTAGTCAAGGATCCAGTTCTCTCCAAAGGTTTGGGACATTCTCATCAACAATTTGCCTTGTCACCTTGGTTATTCATGGTAACTAATGGATTATTTCTCTTCCTATGGGAATGAATTCTGTAGCAGGTTGATATGAAAAGGTCTTTCTTTTGTTGTCCAGTAGGTGGTGCTGGAGTGTTTCATTTTCTCTTGTCTTGTTCTGGCTTCTAGTGGTGGAAGATTCCCTAGGAAGGTGGGCATACCTCTATTACCAGGTCACACTGGTCTCAGGGTACCATCCCCCTGGGAGAATGTGGTGAGCAATAGGATTTTGACCCCCTGAAATCCTAGTGCTGCTCTTGTAGCCAGATGCAGTGCTGAGCTGCCTGAGCAGTCCTAGCTGGCATCAGCTGCAAAGGTGGGGGCGAGGTGGACTGGCAGAGGCCCCTGAAGTGTTTGTGCCTTTGTTCTTTTCTGAGTAATGATGACTGCCAGACCACAGCTTCCTTGCCTGTGTATCGCCACCTTTGTCACTGGGTTTAGCTGCAGTGAGCCTCTACCACTCAGGAACTCTCTCTAGTCTCAGAGCTGTAGATATTCTGTTCCTTAACCTGATACTCACTACTACAGTTTCTTCTGGGACCCACTGCTAGCTATGGGAGGGTGCAAGGAAGTGAGCTCTGGGAGGTTTGGGGGAGGCGGCCAGGCTTCATGACTTTGTTTTCTGCCTGGCAGTGAGGGCTGCTAGATCATAGCTGTTTGACTTCTATATTCAGTCTTTGCCCCGAGGTCTCTGTCCCAATTACTGGGTTCAGGTGTATTACATGCTGATCACTCAGAAGGAATGCTCAGAGCCACAGAGAGTGTACCCACAGTCTGTATCCTCTCCTTTTTGGGGACTGCAGTGAGCTCCAGGCTGTGTCCGTAAACCATCTCTGTTCTTCTCTCTTCCCTCCTCCCCTGTTCACTCCCATTCACCCACCTTCAGTTATTTCGATGTGCAAATCTCTTAGACCTGTTTGTGTGTTGCACAGGGAATCCTTTGTTGAATTATAGCTGTTCAACGTGTAACTTCAGGGGGAGAGATCCAGGATGCAGGGGGGCTTCATGACACCATGTTTCTGATGTATCGAGCATGTTTTCAGTACTTGTTGTGTTAGATTGCTTTCATTGTCCCAGATTTTTCCCTTTTTCTTCTTCCTAGAAGACTGTGACATCCTCACCCACTGCCATGAGACAAGCAAAGCACCTATGAGGGCAATGATATCACTGCTGCTGCCCCCAAATATAATTGACTATGTGACAAGCTACATTCAGTGAAATTTGAATGAATATAACACCATGTCTGAGCAGAAATTTTAGAAGGCATTGGAAATTTCTGCCAAGTATTTTATGTTCCAAACAAAGCCTGCTCTTTTATCTTAGACAATGGAATCAGGAGAAATATGAAGCAGAACCACAGCAGTTGACCCACAGTGATTGAAAAGTAATACAAGAAAGAAAGAAATGCATATTGTTAGCTACTGAGATTTTTAGTTTGTTATTAAACAAGTTAACTAATAAACTTAATACACTCATTTGAAAATATAGATGAAAAAGAAATTGTTTGGCAGTTGAATTGTACTGGTAAGCTGAATCCATTTTGGTTAATGTAGAGTGGGAAAAATACCGCTTAAAATAGTAGAAATGTGATTGAATTAATTAAAAAATATATATTGAAACAAACCAGGAAGTTATCATTAGGCAATCTACAATTGCTATAAAAAAAAAAAATGTTTTCTTTGCCTTTTGGTTGTGATAGTTTAAGATGAAGTTATAAACCTTCTGATCATTCAATGACTAGTCCTGAATATTCATGGAGAGTTATCTCATTTCATGCAGCCCTCTCAATCCAAGACTATATTTTCTCTTATAAGTCATTAACATGGCCAGAAGATGAGGGAGCTACCTCCTCTCTTTCTTCTTTCAGGAGACTCCAGCTACTCTGAAATTAGTGTTATCAACGTTTTCTCCCTCTGTTTCTCCCCATGCTGCCAAATTTGTGCTGTTTATTCATTTACCCTCAATCACTGAAGGACTATTCATCCCAGTTTACCGCTTCACACTTACTCTACACTTTTTTCTTTCTTCTCCTCATCTCAGTGTCTTTCAAATCTAACTTTAAAGATCCTGTCAAACCTCCGTCGTCCTTGTACTTCTAAACTTCAGCAATAACAAATATTTTTCCTATGTTCACTGTGTCTGACTCCCTCTTGTGGACGCATCCTGAGTCTTGCATTACTTCACTATTTCTGAAATTCCCATTTCAAAATGCCATTCTCTGACTGTCATCTTCTTCTATGTTTTCAGCTAACTTTTTCTAGTACTCCCATTATAATTCTTTTTATCATTAAATGTTCCATTTAATTGAGTTCTTGACTTCTATATCTATCATTCATTTTCTGTTTCATCTATTTTCATTCCTCTTTTCACCCAAATTTGACCATTATTTATTATTATAATCATGGCACGTAAATCACCTTTAACATTTGTTCTTCCTTCTCTTTCTCTGTCACAGTGGTAAAACTCTAGCTTCTGCAGACTTTAATTATATATACATAATATATATATATATATATATATATATATTACACTCACTTAAAAATACATAGAGATACTCCTAAACTTGAAGGTGGAATACATATGAAAGACGTTTCTTTAAATTCATCCCCTCAAACGTTAACATTGTATAGAAATAATTTCTTTAGCAATCCAATTTTCCAGATTCTGTTTATTTTTCAAATATCCCCAAACCCTTCTGTCACTGCCATCCAATTTACTTCATTTGCTAGCCATAATGGTCTCTTTTATGTTCATTTTCATCCATTTTAGCCAAGCCATTTAATGCTTTTTAGCCTTACCTTTTCTGTTCTCACTGATCATTTGTAAAAACAGTTCTTTTTTCTTCTTTAGGCATTAAATCAATCTCATCTTCTTAGAGTGGTTTTCTCTACCACCCTATCTAAAGATGAGTCCCTATTACACTGTCCCCATATATTTTCTTTTCTGTGCTTATAAAAATACTTGATTCAAGTATTTTTATTTTTATCTCCATTTTAGATGGTAGGAAAGAGAGGGAAACTGACTCTTTTTTTTTCTGCTTTATCATATGCCTGGCATACACAAAACATATAATAAATACTTGTTTGATGAATGAACAAATGAATGAATGAGGGATAAAATGAATGGCATATTAGACAAATCAATTGAAACTACTGTTTCTGGTGTCACAACTGTAAAATGAGATAGTTTGACTACACGATATACAAAGTCTCTTCTATGATTCTAGTCACATCTCCAACCCCTTGCCTACAGTCTGAGGTAGCTAAATTTGTTGATGCTCTGAGTCTATTTAAGCTTACTTTGCTGTGTTTCCTCAGAGAATAGAGGCTACAAAGCTGGATCTTAAGCTGGCCACATCTCTTTGCTGGTTATTTGCTTTTACACCCCAAAAGAAGCCTATCCATCCAAAGCCAGAAGCAATCAGCAGTCCAAGCACCCTCATCGTACAGCAAGTCACCTCACTAGAAATGTGATGGGTTTCTGTAGCTACTAAACAGGCAGCCAATCCCCTCTACCCATAGGAATTCTGCCCTTTGTATATGTTTCACTAACTCATTCACTCCTGAGAATGCTCCTCTCCGTGTATTTGTTCCTTTGCTATTTCTATATTGTCTATTTCTATGTCTATATCTATCTCATAAATAAATAGATCTACCCTACTTCCAACCCCCGGTCTCCATTGCAATGTCCTTTGTAGTTATCCAGGAACACAGCTAAATGTTGAGTGGTGTGTATTTTAAGTTTCACTGAAGATAATGAATGGATACATTTTTGAGTTTTCCTGAAATATTTTTTAAAATGCATTTTCCTGACTCTTCCAATTATAGATCACCATTGTAACTAACATGCAATGTGGCTAAGCTGTCATAATATGGGAGCACAAATTTTTCTAAGTTATCCATATGTATTGACATAAAGCTTTCAAGAGGAATGTGAAGAAAGATAACTGTGACAGTACAGAGTAGAGATCAATTATTTATATTATGTTGGTCAGAAGAGGTCAGATGTGAATTAGACTCATTATTTTTCCTTATTCCCTCAGGCCTCAGTCAGTTAAGTACTCATTGATTCATTCTCAGCATGTGTAACTTACCCCTAAACTCTGCATACACATTTTCAAGTCACAAATGCTTTGTTATTTGTTCAACTATTCACCATAAGTAAATCCACTTTAGTTAAAAAACAAGTATATATACAAAACAAGTAAATCAAAGAATGTTTATCCCAAGACTTTCTGAACTAAATTCTATTAGAGATTTAAACCTTAATGTTCTAATGCATTCATTGTATATAATGAATTAACGTCTTTTGTTCATAAAGTGGTCCTAGTTATAAAACATCCTTAGAATGACTGAGACGGTCACCATTTACATTATTTTCTTATATTCTGATTCAGATGAGAAACCCTGAAAGTTTTACATTCAAATGCAGAGAGAAACCTTGTACCTACACTATACAAAGAACAGCATGCATAAGAAAAATAACAGAATGTAAGAAACTAAATAAAAATGTTTCAAGATTTAGTACCAAGAATGCAATAGGGGCAAAGTGTAAGAATATCTCCATTGAAAGAGATAGCATCTACTCAACTATAAACTACTGCTATCATGTGGGAAGGTTAGTACAAAGTGATCAGGTCTGCTTTTCTTTTTGAAGAGAATCTTGACCATCGTAGATGTTTTATGTAATATTCCATGGTGTTGAAATCTTTGTAACTCATTTTTAAACTTTTAATGTATTATAAATGAAAACACAACACTTCTTGGATTACACCCACCCCCAGGCTTAGTGAAGACCTCTGCATTACAAAATTCATCTGCATAATAAGCTCTCAAGAAACATTTAAAAAATATCATCTGCTATCCACAATTTTATTTAGATAGTTCTAATTGGAAACGATAAGTAATAGTGCATTTTGTAAACAGTACTGTTTACCTAATGTGTATAGTTCTGGAATTTAATAGCATGTTAGGTAGGACCAAACTGTCCTCCATGTGGCCTGAGTCTTAGACCTTTTCTTATTTATTTATTTACTTAGACAAATTAAGGTGGATGTGTAGCTGACCTATTATATTAACCAAATATAACAAAAACTACTCTAACTACTGAATTATCCAAATATAGGATGTAGAATTTCTGAACTCCCATTGATCAGACATGAAGTACATATAAAATAATGTCCTTGTTCCTCTAATGCATGAGCAGAACTGAAATGAAGTCTTTATTCCCCACCCTGTTACCCTTCCTTCTTTCTCTGCCCAGTGCCAGTGAGATTCAAGCTGGTTTCCTGAAAGGCTGAAGTGAAAGCCCAGAAAACTTCCCTCTTCACTACTGTAGATTTAAGTATTGAATCAGAAATGCCAGTACTATCAAGGACACCATGTTATTTGCCCTTCCTTGGAGTAAAGATTTTTATAGGCTTTGGCATACTTGTAGAAACTGGGTACTGCACACACAGATTTGATAAATTCCTTCCTGTGTTTGTCCGGATGAGGTCTTTAGTTTAACAAATATCACCTCTGTGATTTTGAAGCTTACCCAGGAGAGGGCTATAATTTTGTGTTGCTGACATAGTTTGGAACTATTTCTAAGGATGTGAACCTGATTGTAAATTCATTTAGTAGTCCATTTCTGGAACTCCTACTTCTCTTTATATGTGAAAGTTTACATTCCAAAAACTGTCGCTGTAGGGATTTGTGCTAATGTAAATATATATTCCTTTATTCTTCAGACTTTCTTTATACTACTTACCCACTATCCTTTAATAGAGAGAGAATGAATAACATTTATAACTTAGCCATTAATCAAAATAAACTATGTATTATGCTACTTAAAATTATTCTTACTTTAAGGGAGCTGGCATTTTTTTGTGTGTGTTCCATTTCAGAGATGGTGAACTCTGAATTGATCTCTCATTAAGAGATCTTCCATCTTTAGCATTCTCTAGAAGTTTGCAAAAATCAATTCCTTTTTGGTCTTGGATTTAAAGTGAGTTTCTTTAATAATGCATAATAAATTTCACATCATGCCATGAATATCTTGTGCTGGACCAACATATTAAGCATTGACTAATACTTTAAAAATAGATATTTTAATAAGAGTTCAATTTAATGCTGTTCTGTGAATGATGTGATTCTATAAAAGTAAAAGCATGACATGATTGGCATGTCCAGGAATCAACCTGTGAGTTTTGCATACACTGTCTTCACACTGATAGATTAAAATATTTGACATAGTGGTACTTGTATTTAGCATTTTATTATTTTCTGTACCTAAAGGCCTCCCAGGCAGAATTTAAAATTATATACTCTTATTGTTTTAAATTAAAAGAGAGATATACCCTCCGATGGGAAATTTTTCCAATATTAGCTATATGGACAACTGAATTGAAATTAAAATAAAGCTAATCTTAAGAGATATTTGACAAACTTGTATTAGTTTACCTTTAATACAAAGAGTAATTGCGACCCCTGTTTTTGTCATTCTTTTACATTGATGTAGTATTTATTGACTGCTGTCTGTTTGACAAAATCCTGACTTATCTTAAAGGGAGAGATTGGAAAATAAAACAGTGAATAAAATTGGGTACCAGGAGAAATAAACACGTAATGGGGTAAAACAGAATGAAAGTTTTCCTATTTCATTCTGCTGTAAGTTTTCCTGGTCTAACAAAAAAAAAGAAAAATGAAACTTAAATGACTCTGGATTGAATTTTGCCTTAAAAATTAGAAAAAAGTAAAAGGCAGAGTACATATACAAAGAAAGGGAAGGCTTTGTTCAGGAACCAGTTTGTCTATGTGTCGGGAAATGGAAGGGAAATGTCTAGATTTTTGAAAACAGGTAGAGGTAAGTTAGGTAGACCTGGCTTTCATTCCCATAACTTTACCCAAACACTTCCTAATAAACACTTTCTCTGCATGCTCTTCAGGAAAGAGCAAAAAGTATCAGATAGTATCAAAAGTATCAAATAATACATGGCTGTGAGAAACAAATGAAGTAGGTGGAGGACTATTTGTAATAAGTTGCCCTTGCCCTAAAGACAGAGGAAAGTGTGTTGGGACCACTTGACAGAGCATCTGTGATGGAGAGGGTGATAACCACTAAGAGGTGTGAGGATCGGGGTTAGGGAGAAAATGCTAAGTGGTTTCCTTAATGTTACTTGAAAATGAAAGAAAGCAAAAAAGCTAAAAGTCCATATTTTTGTTCTTTTCCTTTTAAATGTGAAAAAGAAAGAATTAAATTGTTGCATTACTCACAGTCCACACCTTCATGGACAAAAATTCTTAATGTTAGTTTCCTTGTTCTGGATAATAAAATGCCCGTAGCATGAACAGTGCAGTCAAAATAAGCTATATATGGGAAATGCTATGTAGAAAGAGAAAAAGACTGAGGACCTCAGGACACTTCTTTAGGGAGGGGTAAAAGAAGAGGTGATTATGAAGATGTAAGTTTTCTAGTTGAAGTGTACTGTCAAAGATAAAGCCAGACACTGACGCTGTAAGGACAGGTCTTATTCAGTAACTACTACAACAGGGAAAAGGGCCCAGCAGGAACTGAATTCAAATCCTCAAAACAAAAGGCTGGAGACTTTTGAAAGGCTGAGGGTGCTACAGAAAAGGCATTGAAGGATCGTCTGGGGTGGGGGATGGGGGGCTGGTCCTTGTGACTAGGCCACCTAGAGTTGTTAATTGGTACCTATCCTGAGGAAAAACACACTCCTGTCTTATGACTGGAGGCTGTGGTACAAGTTGAAATAATGCTCCCACTGGGAAGCCCTCACTTCCCATAGGGACTGGCTGTCCTTCCAAACCTACTTAGAGGCGTGACCATGTTCTGGCATGTTTCCATCAGCTTAAGGTCACGGCCTACAGTGATCCCATCCCCTTGTAAAATACATTCCTAAGACATTTTAATACTCTGCTGAGAGTTCTGCAGTTTTCAGTACAAAGCCATTTAGACACAGGTACATGAAAAATAGTTTTGTGGCTGTGATTTAAAAAAGTGGCCTTAATGATAAGTTCATTTTTATGCCTTGTTTATCAGTATAGCTTAAAACTTGAAGATTAATGAATTCTAGCACAGGTCACATTAGGAGGTCTTGTATATTAATATCTCATTAATTCATAATTTATTAATTGCTTACTATAGGCATGGGACTGTTTTGAATTAACAAGGCATTTTAAAAATATACTTTTAGAAACCCATTAATTATTAGTTATTAATACTTTGGGGGTCTTACTTAGTAGTTGGGGGGTAGTAATGGTGTTTGTTTGCTTTATAGTGTTACAGAGAAAACCACAGGCCCAAAATGGCATTATTTGTGCTAAAGCCCGTGATACCAAACCCAGATTTAATACCTGACCTAAGTGCTGTTTCAAGCTCTCCCAGAAATATAATCTTAAGCAACCAGTCTGGAATTTTCTGGTCAACACCAACACCAATGAGATAATCTGTCAGGTGGGCTCTTTACATCCCTCAGCCCCTCTCTCTGCACCCCCCAATAGCAAGAAGAGGCAATCTGCATGGTAAAAACCCTTGCCATTCTGCCCCCAGCTCTCTCCCCCCACCACACACAAAATATGTCCTGTTTTAAAATAACCCTTATTTCTTCTTTTCCTAATAATTCCCTTACCCCACCCTTTGTCCTATAAAAACCTACCATTTTGTACAACCTCTCAAAACACCTTCTACTTGCTAGATGAGGTGCTGTGGGATACATGCATTGATTAATAAAGACAATTAGACCTTCAAATTTACTTGGTTGAATTTTTTGTTCTTTAACAACAGTTAGAACCTCATAATCAATACGAAATATCATAATAACTCTGCACAATATTTTTTCTGTTGCTGGCATAAAGTTTTATTGGCACATCTTTTAAAATGCTGTATTACTTAGGGAAATCTTTTAGTATACTCTAGGCATAATTGTGGAATAATAGTTCAGAAAAGGATAATTAATGTTCTGTTTCTTCTATCAATGGGGAACAATTTAAACTTAAATAATAAAGTATACATACATTTATTATTTTTCTAATAATGTAGTTTTCTTCAAAATTAATGACATAAACCTTCATAAATGATACAAGTTAAATTAACAGTCCCTTGAGAATAGGAAACATGTGTTGGATGTCTATATTTCTCCCCAGGACCTAGCACACTCTCTTGCATTTAGTATATATTATTTTATCTGTTAACATAATAATTGCACATGGATCCTTTTTAATTTAAAAATAACTGGATAGAGAATACCTCTAGATTTCTTGAGACAGTTTGTATGTATTTTCTTTATCACTGTATATATTGTAAGTTATCTGAGAGTAGACACTGTTAGTTCTTAAACCAGCCATTAAATTCATAGAATCAGAACAGAAACAAGTCCGA
Source organism: Rhinolophus sinicus (assembly GCF_036562045.2). NCBI lineage: Eukaryota > Metazoa > Chordata > Mammalia > Chiroptera > Rhinolophidae > Rhinolophus > Rhinolophus sinicus. Next base: position 132,028,063 of record NC_133753.1, read on the forward strand.
AAATGCATTGCCATTCAGTAACTAGAAGTTTCCTCCGACCTGAAACAGACATCCTTTCCTTGATCCCTTACCTCTCTTCTCATTATCTTCTCGTGGGCATGCACTGTCATTTCTTTTGATTTTTGTTTTTAATATTAAATTCACCTGCTGTGCTCCCAGCATTTGGCTGATACTTCTGTGATGTCGGTTCTTATCTTACTGGAACTTTTGGCTGCAATTTGTCTATGTCTGATCACTCTTCTCTTCAAAGTTGCCACTCATTTGGTTTCTGTGAGTGTTCCTGCTCTCCAATGTATTTTTCATGAGCTTCTTGTTCTCCACTTATTCCTTAAATATTGTCCTTCAACACAACATTTATCACCTCCTAATATGTGGAGGATTCACTTACTTTTTTCAGTAGAGTTCTATAAAATTTTACTCACTTAAAAAAATATTCGTAGCATGTAGCACAGTGTATTTGTGGATGAACCCCCCCCCTTCTGTACTCTCTCTCCATCCTTTATTTGGTGCTATTTATATGATAATGATATTAAGGTCTCTAGGTCAAGGCCAGATTTTTCTCTGAATTTAAAGCTCTTAATCTCAGTATGTTTAAAACTAAACACATTTTTTTTTCTATAAATGGGTCTAATCTTGATTTCTGAAAACCAAACTAAGATATTTGATAGTCACCTGAACTCGTCCATCCGGTCCCCATCCTAAGTTGATCAGACACCAAACCTTGATATTTCTATACCCAACATATTCCTGAAATCTAAGCTCTGTAATCTATGAGTTGTTCTTTATTTCTAATTTACATTGTCATCATCTACTCTCTGGGATGCTGTCACTGATTTTCTTGTCTATACAACTCATTCTCAATCCTGTAGAGCTCCTTTGAATATTTCTTTCTATGTTTTACTCCTTTTTAGTTTTCACTTCTTAAAACTTTTTATCTCACACTTCATACATATTTCTTCACATAGGATGTAGTCTCTCACCTCTGTGCTTTATCTGAAGTTACATTTCCCTTCCTTACTCATCCTTTATGACTCATCTCAGCACCATTTTCTCCATTGTTCCCTAAACTTTGCCTTGTTTTAGGTATCCTTCCTCAGGCTTCCAAAATGTACTTTGCAAATATTTGCCGCTCTTCATTTCTATTCCTGGACTATAAATTCCTTGAAGGTGTAAAATATCTTCACTATCTCTGCATTCCTAATACTAAAACAGTGCCTACTGCCTAGTATATGTATCGGTAAAATTAATAACAAATGAGAAAATAAAGAAGTAGTTTTCCTTAGAATTTATGTGGTGCATTATACTCCTTGTTTATAGATAAGATGTTAAAACAAACAAACAAACAAAAACAGTGGGTCTGAAAATTATGAGAATTATTGAAAGGAAAAAGGAAAGAAAATAAAAGAAGGAAGGAAGGAAGGAAGGAAGGAAGGAAGGAAGGAAGGAAGGAAGGAAGGAAGGAAGGAAGGAAGGAAAAGAAAGTAGGAAGGGCGGCAGGGAGAGGGAAGTGTAACTCTCCTGTCTCATCCATATTGTGATGAGAGTTAAGGAAACATGCGTTAGCAGAGATCAGAGCTCCAGGCCAGAAGGCTTATCCTAGTTACACTTCCCCTGCCTGTGAGTGATGTCCTGCAGTGATGCACACAGAAATGATTGACATAAAATACGACAAGTACCGGAAAAGCAACTTGTACAAAGTTGGAGTTCTTCAAAGGGAGTATCTTCTTTCGCTTCTGATTCTTCTTCTTTTCTCATCCTTTTCTTTTTTTGTTCTAGTTTTCCTTGTCTTTTATTTATCTAGTCAATTGTTTTCTACTCCTCCCCACGCCCTTTTATTCCAACTTTATCTTTTCTGTTATATTTATACAGTGAACGTCCTTTCTAACACTGGTGTCAGGGAATATGACATATTGTGAAGACATATTCACTGTTGGTTGTTATGTTAGAGGCATAAATCTCTGTCATGCCAGAACAGAACTCTACGGAAGGACATTCACCAACACCCTTGGGCCAGATTACTACAACTTTAATTATGAACTCCCATGGGCAAATTATATGGTCTAAAGAGAATGTTAACCATATTTAGAATTTACATTTTATTATCTAAACTTACTGAGAGCTGAGATTTGAGTGTTGTCTCAATGCTGCAATCTCACAGAGACCCTGCAGACAGCATCTACAATAGCCACCCTCTCCTTTATCGTCTATTGTTTTACCTGGTCTTATGTTTGTTAATATTATATATATTCCCCAGATAACATAAACATTTTTTATGCATTTCTCCTTCCTTAAGAATGTAAGTCCACAATGGAAGAGTTTTTGTTTTATTTATTCTTTAAGTAAGTAAATAAAAGAATGAATATAAAATATAATGATGCCTCTGTGCTGTTCATTCAAAATTGTATGCAGTTTGTTCCTATTTTACTTGTTACCTTGCAGAAAAACTGGGATCCTTGGCAATAACTTGTAATGCTAATTGCAGTTACTTGAGATCATGCCATTATCTTTTCTTTGATTGAGATGGGATTCAATGATTTACTATCTGTTGTGCAAGTTTCATAAATTCAGTTCCAAAAAACAAATACAAATGTAACTTGTCTTTATGATATTAACTGTCGGGAAGAACCAAGTTCATATGTTTGTGGAAGGCCTTACTGAACTGTGTAGTGCCGTCTAGTGGAGCTATGCAGGGCTCGTCTTTCCTCCTGGCCCTACTCTGCTTGAGAAGCAGCCCCGGACCACACCCATCCACATGGACATTCTATCCTTCATACCGTACATGCAGTTGTTGACTAATTTATTGGCAGTTACTCACATACTGCTTTGTGACATCACTTTTGTTATAGTTGTAAAATGTTATTTAAGTTTTATGTTGTTGTTTTCCTCAATTACATTTTAAACTCCCTGAAGGTGGTGGCTATTTCTTATTCTTAGCACAGTTCATATAATAGGCACTTAATAAGTGTTTGTTTGCCTCATCTGATACACCATGGCGTACAGCATTTATTATCCAAATCATTGATTCAATCTCAATTATGACTTTGCCTTTAAGTGTAGATTAAAGTGCATATCAGTTTTACTCAGCTGCTATTTCTTTCAATACAGTTAAGTAGTAAAAGAGAACTCATTAGAATTTTATTATACCTTCATTACAACTGAAAGATTTTTTCTTAATTTAATTTGAGAGCTCTGTAACAAAGGATCTTCAAATTACCAAACCTTCTTGGTAAATAATGTGTTGCCATTACCGATAAGAGAACCTGAGGGAAATATATATTACAATATAAGAGAACATTGTAAACACGATATGCAAGAATCATATAATAAAGCAGCATTCCTTTTCCTATATAAAGGTAACAAGTATTTCTACATGAGTAAATACATAGTAGATGAAATTCCTATCCAATTATCTCAAATATTTTCACCAACCTACATGGATATGTGTACAGATTATAGAAATATTATGTGTACATATATACTATATATGCACATACACACAAGTAGTATGCATATGCATATATATAGTTTAAAATTATATGTAATATATGCATTATAATTTTGTAGCCTAGATGTTGATCTACCTGTTGGAATAAACCAGAATCTGATAAGCAATTCAAGTTTTCATATTGCCTAGCCTAAAGAAATTCAGCAATTGTAATGATTGCTGAATATTGTAATGATTAAGAATATTTAAAATTTTGTCAGAAAAGAAGCATAGTAATGACAGTGATGAGTCATAATAAGCTTTATAGACATTCATCATCTCTATGCAGTTTTAGTATTGGGAATAAAATCTAATTAGTTCACCACTGCAACAAACTGATGAAAGTATAATTAAAAAAACAAAACAAAACAAAAAAACATCAGGAAGATTTTAATCTTTGAAACCAAGACATCATACAGGTTTTTGTGAACGTATTCATTTCAAAATGACTTCAGGAAATTAGATTTTTGTGTCAGTTAAAGGGAAATAAATTCTATAAGTAATCTGGACACATATCATAGAATCAGGGCACCTTGCTGGGTCTTCTTCCTCTTGGGGCTGGATGAACAACCAAAGTTGTTTGGTATATGAAACAGTGATCAATATATAGTCAACTAACGCTGATCACAAGAGGAGGATGACACGGGCATGAGTCATAAGGGAAAGTTTCATTGAGATAACTACAAATAACTAGATAAGTACATCATGCTTCACAACCCAAAACACACACACAAAAAGAAGTATATTTCAGATACAAAGACCTTAGATGTAATATATTATTCATCCTTTTTTACTTTATTTTCATTTATGCCACTATTAACAATCAAAAGTAATAACTTAAATTTTGGTATATACTGAAGATAGTATAGAGATTGATGGTGGATAATTTTTGAATGAAGAATCGTATAATACAATTTCATAAGATTCCAGATGTAAGAGAAATAATAAAAAGGAAACAGTGCCATCACAACTTTTTAAAATTAAAAATTGGAATAGTCTTTAGAATTGATCTAGTTCAACACCCCCATTTTTCAAACAAGGGAGTTGAGGTCCTAATAAGACCAGTGATTTACCCATAGTCTCACAGGTAATGAGGATCTACTGACTCTCAGTCCAGAATTCATTCCATTATACCAAGCTAAAGGCAGGAAGAGAACAGGCTGAATGTACTGAATATTTTGCCTAAAGAATAATCCCCCAGCTCATGTATTTAATTTGTGTTTGATGCTCCTTAATTTGAAAATTGAGTGTCCCATGGGGAGCTGATGACACAGTAGGCATATCAAGACACTCTTAGTCGTATATAAAGAATAATTTGTTTTGGTGTTTAAAAGTACCAAAGCTATTTTAGAAGGCACATTTATTGAATTAGCAAAACAGTAAATTTAATTCTTTATAACAATGCTTTCTGGAGATTATTATAACTGCTTAAATTAAATTACATATGATTATTATTATGGAATGTTTTCGCTATACATGTATATATCCCTTTGTTGATTTTGTCCTTTTGTTCTTAAGTTTGCAGTTGGGATGATTCATGCTTATTTTTATTAATATAAATCCTCAAGCATAAAAAATATATACTTAGAAACTGTAATCGTTCTCCTAATGCACTGAACAAATACTTTTTAAAGAAATACAGAAATCATTTGCAGAACAATATAGTTGCTATTTATTGCAATGATAAAAAGATCTTTCTTTCCTTCTTTCCTTCTTTCCTTCCTTCCTTCCTTCCTTCCTTCCTTCCTTCCTTCGTTCTTTCCTTCCTTCCTTCCTTTCTTCCCACCTTAAAAAGGTAATACTTCATGAGATGGATATATTTAATTTACCTTTATCAATATTCTTACTACAATAATTTTTAAAAAGTTATTTTGGGCTAGGTTTGAAATATAATGCGTCTTTCCAGCTCATCTCGTCACACAAATAACACTTTTTGCCTTTTTATATTAAAACTTAACTGCATTTAAAACAATACCATATAGTTTATTAAAATAGAAACCTGGAATGGGCATTAGAATTGACCTATTTCAACATGCCTGTTTTCCAGATAAAAAGCTGAGGTACTAAGAGGACAAATTATTTGCCTGTTTAATATAAAAAAATTAAATATTTTAAATATGAGTTATCAAAAACAAATGCTAGAAGAAATAATGTCAGAATCAAAATAAATTTTATTACTTTAGGAAAAAATTTATTTAGTTTAATAAATGAATGGGATTACATCAAACTAAAAAGCTTCTGTACAGCAAGAGAAACCACCAACAAGACAAAAGGCAACTAACAAAATGGGATAAGTTTTGGTAAAAAATACCTCCAATAAGGGTTTAATATCCAAATGTATTTTTGAAAAACTCATATAACTCACAACACAAAAAGATAAACAATCACATTAAAAAAATGGGCAGAGGACCTGAACAGACACCAATAAGACAAGAAATAACAAGTGTTGGCAAGGAAGTGGAGAAAAGGGAACTTTTGTACACTGTTAGTGGGAATATAAATTGGTGTAGCTGCTATGGAAAACGTATGGAGGTTTCTCAGAAAATTAATAGATATACCATATGGCCCAGCAATCCCTCTTATGGGTATCTACCCAAACAATTTGAAAATACTTATTCATATGGATATATGCACTCCTATGTTCATTGCAACATTACTCATCACAGCCAAGACATGGTACAAGTGTCCTTAGATGGATGAAGAAGATGTGATACATATACACGCTCATATACAATGGAATACCATTCAGCCATAAAAAGAATGAAATATTGTCATTTGTGACATCGATGAATCTTGAGGATCATTTTAAGTTAGATAAGTCAGCTAGAAAAGATCAAGAACCATTTGATTTCACTCATATGTGGGGTATAAAATAGAAAGCAACAAATCAACAAACCAAACTCAAAGATACAGACAACAGTATGGCAGTTACCAGAGGGTAAGGGCGGGAAGAGGGAGAATGAAGAGGGTAAAAGGGGTCAAGTATATGGTGACAGAAGGAGACTAGACTTTGGATGGTGAGTACACAATGCAAGATACAAATGATGTACTATAGAACTGTTCACCTGAAACTTTTGTAATGTTCTAACAAATGTTATATAACAAATACATTTAATTAAAAAAAAATTATTTAAACAAAATTTTTCTTAAGGATTAGTATCCCAAAATACTTGCCCTCTTTGATTCAGAAATTCATTCTTATTTACCTTTGTTTTATATCATCTGCTTATTAAAACACAGATAAGCTGTCTCTTCCTTATAATACTGTGTTTCCCCCAAAATAAGACCTAGCTGGACAATTAGCTCTAATGCGTCTTTTGGAGCAAAAAAAGTGCTGGTTTTATCCTAGGCAGCATTCTCGACACAGATGATGTGGGTTATAATGGGTAGTCAGAGAATGTCTATTTTATTATGTGTCATTTGAGTAAGGATCAGAATGACAAAAATGATCTCCCCATATGACGATCTTCAGAAAGTAAGTAAGGGATTAGTCTTGGGACAAGGGGGTTATTGGAATGTTTCAGGGGGGGGAAATGAAGAAGATGACAGAACTGGGCCATGGTGAATAAAAGGGGCTAGGCAATTAGTCAGGTACAGACAGTTAAATTCTTACGCAGCAATGTATGAATCTACTAGGGCTGCCATAACAAAATACCACAGACTAGGTGGCTTAATTAACAAATTTATTTCTCTCAGTTTTGGAGGCTGAAAGTCCAAGACTAAGATATTAGAAGGTTTGATTTCTCCTTAATCCTCTCTCCTTGGCTTGCAGATGGCCATCTTTTCATTGTGTCCTAACATGGCCTTTTCGCTGTACACACACACCTGAGGTGTTCCTTCTTGTAAGGATACCTGTCATATTGGATTAGGGCCCTATCCTTATGACCTCATCTCACCTTAATTAAGGCCCTATTTCCAAATACAGTCACATTCTAAAGTACTGGGAGTGAGGAATTCAACATAAGTGTTTTGGAGGAACACAATGCAGTCCACAACCATGATTAAGGAGTTGGATTTAATTATTAGTGTCATGGGAGGCCATGGTAAGATTTTATATTGTGTAGATGGGGTGAGTGACTTCTCTTATGTGATTTCTTCCTCCTCCACTCTGAGTTGGAGTGTGGGGGTGAATATTATTTTATGTCTGCTTTTATGATATATGAGGTCTGACAATTAGCAATGAACTTGTTGCAATGATATTGCTAACCTTTTTTTGATATCAGAGGGATTATTCACTATGCATTTGTACCAACTAGACAGTTAATCAAGTTGACTATTTCAAAGTGCTAAAAAGGCTACGTGAGAAAGTTAAACAACCTGAACTTTTTGCCAACAATTCATGGCTCTTGCATCATGACAATGCACCAGCTCACATAGCACAGTCTGTGAGGGAATTTTTAGCCAGTAAACAAATAACTGTATTGTTTACTGGCTAAAAACTCCCTCAAATAACACCCTCCCTACTCACTTGATCTGGCCCTCAATGCCTTCTTTCTTTACCAAAAGATAAAGGAAATGCTGAAAGGAAGACGTTTTGATGACATTCAGAACATCAAGGGTAATATGACAACAGCTCTGATGGTTATTCCAGTAAAAGAGTTCCAAGATTGTTTTAAAGGGTGGACTCTGCGCTGTCATCAGTGCATAGTTTCCCAAGGGAAGTACTTCAAAGGTGACCATAGTGATATTCAGCATTGAGGTATGTAGCACTCTTTCTAGGATGAGTTCGTGAACTTAATTGTCTGACCTCATATCAGGTTTGGGCACAAGTTTGGGAAATTCAGCAGGGAAATGCAGGAAATGCAGCCGTTGTTGGAGGCTTTGCTCAACTCTCTTTGTTGAGCTTGTGTTACAGAGTTCTCTCCACCAAGCCTGAAATATATTTCAGTCCCTTGGTGTGGGGATTCTGCAAGTTAGCTTAAAAGCCCAGAGATCTGATGGTTCTGTCTAAGTGGTCTCTCCCTAGAAGCCGATACCACTCCTCTACCAGCAGAGGGAAAAGCAAGGAGGATTTCTTTGGAGTGGTGGCTGAAGGACAAGTGACCCTAAGATCTCAATGTACTTCTCCACCCTCACCCCAGCACTCTGCTCTCTTATGAGTCTTGTATTAATATTTTCTGTGTAATTATGTAGACAGAGCTATGATGGTTTTGCTCCCCCCACTTTTATTTCAGTCCAAAGAGACTGAAATATATGGTCAGTGCTTTCTCCTGGGATTTTTCCTGCTTCAATATTTTCCTGAAATTCCACTGAGATGGTTTCTTTCATATCTTTTTCTGTATATGGGCTCCAAACCTCAGTGTGTCGCGTTCTCCATTTGTGAATGCTGGGAAAATCCTGTGAATTTTCTAACCACAGTTTCTATTCTCTGCATACTTTCTGGGAGCAGACTGAATGAGTGCACAAACATGCCAGAAGTTTTGTGTGATTTCTTTTGGACTACTCCTTTTCAAATTCTATGGCAAATGCTGTATCTCTTTTTTTGATGGATTGCTCTTGGTGAAAAAAAAAAAAAAATGCTGGCACATGTTTTCTTGCTGTTATTATTATTACTATTATTTTGTTTGGTATTGGCAGAGGCAAAATCAATGATCTGGGTTACATCTGCCCTAAAGGCTCTAAGAATTTTTTACAGTGCATATTCTTGTGTTTGCTTCATGTTTGGTTCTGTATTTGATTCAGTTACATGGCAGCCCCTTCCTCTCTTTGATGTTACATTAATTTCACTTGTTACTTTTTAATTAAACAGTATTTCTGCCACTGGATTTGTGTTTTTAATCAAGAAAATGAAGCAAAGCAATTAGTCACTTGAAATTATGAACAAACTAAACCACACAGTTCTCAGCAGACATTGATTCTGTCCTGACTCTTTTACATTCTCCGTGAAGAAGAGAATGCATAAAAGGCTCTGCTGTGAACAGAACAGACAGAGATAACACAGGCTCAGACACACTAAAGCTAATTACCTACAGTAAATGGTTTGAATGTGGGCCAATAAGAGATTGAGGAGTAAGCATATTAAAGCCACTGTAATAGAAGACATGAAATGAGACAAAAGAAATGAGGGATAGAAATGTAATGTACGGAAGGAAAGTCATACAGGAGATTAAGAAAATTACATTGCTATTGTGTTTTATTCTAGTTAAAGTGAATGACCTTCACTGGTAATGATTTTGAATCCAATATTTGTTAAGAGAACACAGCCTTGTGCAGGGGTTGATAGCACACAGGTTAAGTCCTTTTTGTCTTCCTAGCCCCACCTTCTTTCTTATCCCTTCCCCTCATGGTATAAATAGTTAGATATATGGCAGACAATTACAGGCATGTGACAACTCATAAGTATGGATGCTGTGGGATATGCTTATCTACCTGAAGGAAGTTTTCTAATGTTATTCTCTTTGTCAGTCACAAAACTGCCTGTTTATAGATTAATAATTCTTCAATTGATGAAAGGACATGCTATCAAAACACATTTTCCAACTTTAATTGAATTGCTAGTACCAAAATGTCTGGCCTTCAGTTGGTTAAACATGTCTATTTTGATGCAGTCATTTTTTTTAAGAACTCATTATCATATACTAATAAATATAAGTGATATGCTTTATTATTCCAGTGAAAAATTTGCAATGGGTCAAATGGGTGTGTGGATAAATGGAACACAAGTTAGGCAGCGTTTTAGATCTGTGTATTTTCCCAGTAGATAAGATTTTGCTAGACTCCACAAGACTTTAACGAACATGTACTTGCTAATAAAGGGGAATGGAGGAAGGGATAAAATCTAATAACCTTCTTTTTATTGCTAAAGGTAAGGAAAAAAGACAGAAAGACTGCAAATTTAGTCCAGCAGGTAACATAGCATTGTAGTTTCATAGAAATTAGATTCTTGTTGCATAGTTTTAAATGTCATGCTTTGATCTGACTCAGTCATTTTAGCAATATTATAAATATTAAAGTTGTATAATTAGCTGGCATATTTCATATTTTTCAGGAGTATTATAAGAATACAGAAAGGTATTCCAATCTTTTCAGATTAAAGATAACAAAAGTGTAACACTGGATAGGGTTCACTTTCCAAGAACAAAATATACTCTTGCTGATTTCAGTAGAAAGGTTTATTGCAGAGTATTGAATGAATTAAAGAAAAATTAGGCTAGCTGATAAAACAGAATTAAACCCAAGCATCTAGAAACAATTTCTTAGGTCACATCACAGATCTGGGCAGTCGGAGCTGCTGCTCCTATACCAGAGAATGAATGCTACCTGTAAAGTAGAGATCTGATGCTCACCTGCCTGTCCGAGGACATTGCCAACACTGCTGTGATGTACACCAGGAAAATGCCGTGTTTCCTTGAAAATAAGACCTAGCTGGACAATCAGCTCTCATGTGTCTTTTGGAGCAAAAATTAATATACAACCCGGTTTTATTTTACTATACTATAAGACCGGGTCTTTATAATATAATACAATATTATGTAACATAACATAATATAATACCAGGTCTTATATTAATTTTTGCTCCAAAAGACTCATTAGGTGATTATCTGGCTAGGTCTTATTTTTGGGGAAACAGGGTGATACATCACACTCTGCTTCTCTTCCGACTTACCTTATGTCTGAATTCTAGTTTTCTAGGAATACATCTGATAGGTGGTCCTACATCACATTCAGAACTCTAGATATAATACAGTCTGGGAAATGTAATATTTAGATTCCCAGTCTGTGCAGTATAGGAGACATACTAAAGAAGTAAGAGTATCTGTTGCATGTGTCAATCCAGTATCTAATTTTATATTATGTGTGTTACACAAAGATCCCTTGAATTTTTTGGCATTCCACAGGTTTCAAAGTGTCTTTCCAATGCATTTGATCATCACAAGATAATAATGGCTATAGGTCAGGTGTCTGATTCTCAATTGTTTTTGTACTTAGCAATACTTTGTAGAAATACTTCTAAGGCATGTGCATACGCTTAATTAATACATTTCTCTGACTGCATGATATATATGTACCCCAAGTTATTTAACAGTCCCCCATTAATGGATGTTTGAGTTTCCTTTTTTCTTCCACTTAAAATCAATACTACAACAAATTCCTTTGAACATGTATCTTTGTATGCTATTATTTTTTTATTTTGCCCTATCAAAGAGTATGGGCCAGTCATCTCTTAATAACCATTTTCACCTTCCTTCTTAGCAATATACCCCTTAAACTTCAGTTCAGCAAATTTATTTCTTATCGCTAAAAGTGGCTATGTGACTAAGTCATATAAGCCCAGTTTCTAGAAAACGTCCTTAAATGGAGGAAATGGGCCCTTTAATGCCACTTTTTTCATACACTGATTAAAGTGCAAATGTGATGGCTGGAACTCAAGGATTCATCTTAAGTCATGAGATATAAGCTGTAGGCTAAGGATGGCAGCTGCAGAGAGGACCCTGATGACCGTGGGGTGTCCTAAATTCTAGAATATGACAGATTGTGTATTTCTAGACTTACCTTATGTGATATTTGATTTTCTGTCAATTGCAGCCACAGGCATATATTTTCACTTTAATAATCAAATTGTGTTTCAAAAAGATTGCAAAATTTACATTTCCATCAACAATGAATAAAAACATACTGTCCCATGCATGTTCACACTTTTTAATCTTGCCAATTAAATGGATAAATGGTATCTAGGTTAATTTAGTTTGGATTCTCTTAATTTTGTATTTGAGCATGTTTCCATGTGCATTTGTCCATTTGAATTTGCTTTTCTGTGAATTATCATGCCATATTTAGTAGTCTTAAAGTGTGTGAGAGGTTTTCATAGGTTATTGATAAACTTGTGTCTCTTAGCTATCATGTGGCTTTTGTTAAAATTTCTACAATATATTGAACAATAACAATAATTCCTAGTATATGTCTATAGTTCTTTTTATTGAAGCCTATTTTAGTGTTTCTTAACTAAGTAGTTTTTTTGAGGTAAATTATCTTTACTATATTAAAATAAGAACCTTCTGTGGTTCTTTTATTTAAAGGTTTTTTTAAAAATAATAAAAAAATGACAGGTAACTTTATGAAATATAACAAAAATTAAAAACATAATAACAAGATCAAATGTTCTTAGTCATGCAAAGTTTCTAAAGTTTATGTCTAGGCACACCATTAGGAAGATATGGAAAATGCAATTGGGAAGTAACCAAGATAAAGAGAGAATCCAAAAGGTAGAGAGTGCCCATAAAAAAGAGACCATTACCAGTTTCCATTCTAACTCCCATAGCAAAGCAATTTCCCCTCCAGTGGTGATGCTTGGCTATGTATCTTGGTGAAAAGAAAGAAAAATTCTAGAATATGACGATTACAATTGGCATGTCTCATGGGGTTGTTTTATAATTGATAAAAAACATAAGAACCAAATGCTGTTTTCTAATAATAAATAATCTAGATAATTCCTAGAATTTTATTAACTCAAATGTTCTTTAGAATAAAGTAAATATTACGCTGCATATGATTTTCTTCCAAATGCTGAACTTCTGACCTTGATCCAGTTCTAGGGGTTCAAAACTAATACACAGGTGTCGAACACTGTTAGTCAAGCCCAGTGTGATGCCAGACACCTTCTGAGCTGTTACTGTACCTATAACAAGTATAAAATTCCCTTTTTTTAAATGTTACTTTGGGGTCACAAACATTTATTAATAACTTTGAATCACAGGAAGTCGATGAAATGATCAGTATCTCCATTTCCTTATCTATTACATAATCGCTATCTTACATGTTGTAACAAATGGATATATTATGTGGAGACAATCCAGTTTCTGGCACATAATAGAATCCTGATACATGTAAGCTTCATTGATTCCTTATGTGATGCTAGCTGGAAGATGATTTGAGTTCATGTAAATATGTACATATGTATATATGCTGTACTGCCTACTCTAAAGTAGTGGTTCTCAACCCAGGATATCTTTGCCCCCCTCTCACCCCCTTCACCCCACAGGGACATTTGGCAAAGTCTGGAGGTATTCTGGTTGTCATAATTGGGAGGGGAGGTACTACGAGCATATATTGAGTAAGGCCAGGAATGCTGCTAAACAGCATACAAAGCACAGGACACCCCTCTCTCTCTCACACACACACAACAGAGAATTATCTAGCTCAAAATGTCACTAGTGCCCTGCTCTAAAGGAATTTGCCATTTAAAATATCTAAGCATTTTCCTGACTAGATCGGTACCAAAACTGAAAGCATAAGTCAATAAACTTGTTACATTCTATCATTCTCTGCTTGACAATGGTTTGAGGGAGATGGATGTTGTAATTCCTGCCTAGGCCATTGGGAACTTTTCTACCAGGAGCCAGGGGCACTTACAGTAAGGACCTTCAGCAATACCAACATCAACTGAAAAATGGAAAGACCCAGCTTTATCTGGGGTAGCATCTATTTAAGGCAACTGGGATCAAGTTGCATGGCCATCCCTTCTCTCCACCGCAGGGCTGTCAACCATCATCCAAGCTGTGCTATTATCTGTAGTGGACAGGGCAAAATGACCAGCAGAGCATAGATTAGCCACAAAGAATGTAGCAGTCTGTACTAAATATGACACAAAAGAAAAAGACTGACTGCTGGTGGTCTAGTGCAGGAACAGGGTGGATAGGATACCTATTTACTTGATTTGTGTGACAAGGGATGCAATTTTTATGATTTATATAAAGTAGAAATGTTCATGTCTCATTTAATAAAGCAGGATGTACAATGAAGAAAATGTATTTTTATGAGGACACTTTGGGAGTACCTTAGCATTTTTTATTTTTCTATCAGACTTTTTGCAACTTTCTCTTTGATGCATTCATAAATCAATAGTTGATTCACAAAATGTAAATCGTGCATACTCTCTAAAATCACAAAACCTTCTGTTAGGTCATTATAATTGATTAATATAAACATAACTCGTCCTCAAAATCTGCATATTTTAAATGGTAATTTTTAAATGTAAATATCTAAAAGCCTGCATATATCAAATAAATTGTAAGCTTTTCACAGAAATAATAATTCATCTGTATAATCCATGTATTGATGCAATATATAACCCCTACATAAATCCACTTAAGTATTGCCAAAATCCTATGTAAACATAAAACATTACTGTGAAAACCTCAACTTCTGACTATCCCAATAACTGCTTTTTATTTATGTTAAAATAATATGGATTTCATAAAATTACACTGATCTTAATAATGAATTTTATAATATTGTGCATGTTTTCTTTTAAGTTATCAACATTTAAAATTTAAAATTAGGCAAAATAAAACAATTTATTTGGTAGCAATGTGGCAAACTTCTTCAAATCTCTTAATCTGTGCTGATACAAAATATAATAATAGTGTATAAAAAAGCCAACAAGATATATTTTGCAAAGTTTCCAAAGGTGGATTCAATGCAACTACCTATCAGTAATGCAAACTAGTATTGGCCTACCAGCTGAGGGCTTAGAAGTTGGTCTATATAGGTCTAATACCTGAGAAAAAAACGAAGGAATATACCTGACCATTTTGATCACAATCAACCACTGTCCTATTATAAAAACAACAACAACAACAACTCTTAATAACTCATAAAGATTTTTCAAGTTTATGGCTGATAATTAGGAGCTCATGATCCTAGAGAAATAAGTGTGCTGATATATCCTGGCATTTTCTTATATAGGTCTCTCAGTAAAACTCTTTAGCAGATATCTGGCTCTCACCAACACGAGGTGAAATTGTCTGCCCTTTTTATGTTCCCTGCAAACAGAGAAATTTCATTAAGCATTCACTCTGTAGAGAACAATAAGTCCCAGGAATTCAGAATTGGAAATGACGATGCACTTTTGTGTCTAGGCCATGTATTCTTATTTTAGATTCCTTTACTACACCCTCTCACAGTCTATTCTTTTGGCTTTCATCACTGCTAGTAAATAAATGGGGAGAGGAAGAAGTTAGGGAAAAAATGTTTCATAGTCTAGGCATCGTGGTTTTCCTGTTGGGCAAGGGAGTCTGGGTTCTCTTGCTTCCTCTTCCTCTTGACTTACACGTATTTCCTTTTTTTTTCTCACCTAGTACCTTCAGTCTTTGTACATTTTTTTTTTTTATCTCTACCCTGCCCACCTGCCCTACACACACTAGCCTCAATGTCTTTAACCTCTACAATAAATTTAAAATTTTATAAAGCTTTTGCAAGGCTTAGCTTCAGGTAGGTGTTTGTTTGCTTGCTTTTTTGCTTTTTCCCTTGCAAGGAGAAAAATGCTGAAGGTTTGACTATCTGTGTGAAATGGGAGGGGGGATGGATGGGAGGTAAAAAACAACTATAAAGAAAACAAATATGTCTGCTTGTATATTCTTTTCCTCAAATAAAGAAACTCACAAATTCTAATATTGGAAGGTGGGGGAAAGTATGCATTAAATTGATGTATATATATCACCTCTTTCATGACTGTCATTTTTTTCAATTTTCCTATAAACTGGCAAATCTTACTTGCAATAGGTATTCTGCAGAATACCTATTAAGAAAGAAATATTAGGAAATGTAGATTCAAATTAGGAGTGCTGCTTTTTAAAAAATTAACTATACTCTTTAATAAAAGAAGTTCTTTACTAAAAGTAACTACTGTACTTTATCAACAGATAGAATACTTTAATGGAGTTTAATAGCAACAGATAAGAACATGGATACTTGCATATCGCCCACCCTACCCTCAATTAAAGTAACATCACCACTACGGAAAGTTTTATATAATTAAAAAAATACACTTAAACTTGATATATAAATCAACATGTCTGTTTTGAATCCTAGACCCTGATTTAACATATATATTGAGTTGTATGTAAAGTTTCCAGCTTTTACTTCCTATTATTTTCATAATAATGGCTTATGCAATATTTCGTCAAAATCTGTTACATCTAGAAAGAAGATTCTCTTTATGTTGCAAGAAAACCAAACAAAACAAACAAAATAGCCTTAGAGTCTTTGTAAATCTTTTCTCTACTCACAAAATAATGGAATCTGTAGTTTCTGAAATGATTCAGAAGTCACTGATTCTTTTATTGAGCATCCTAATATAAACTTTTAGAATATCAGAAAGAGAAAACAATACTCCAGCAACAAACTGCCATAATGATAGATCCTTGTTGACTATCTCTATCATTAATATTGCAAACGGCATCTAGGAAAATAGAGCTTAAATTTACTCTTCAGTTACAATATCATGTTAAATTGTGTTTTTGAGCTGTTAGATCATTGTACTTGGCATTAAAATAGATTATTTGGCATTTTCTGTCATATTATTACTGCAACATAAAACTGACATGAGGACAACAATTAGATAATCTTAATGTAAAGCAAATTCCAACGGGGATTAGGATACAAACTTTAACAAATTATTTAGGTTTAGCGCTTGTTGTAAGGGAAAATGATTTTGCCTACCTCACAATAAAACCAGGTAAGTTTGAATATGTCTTTAAATATTATGGAACTGAGTGTTGTGTTCAAGTTTGCTTTTTCAAAATTGTTACTTGTTGTCATTTATGCAGAGTATCTATCGTATAGGTAACAGTTGCATTGGGGATTATTTCTGTCTTGGTAAGTAAGAATGGCGTAGACATGAGAGAAAGGTAAACTGGCTTACAGATAAGCAAATATAAATTGGGGATTATTTTAAAATATGAATTATGTGTCAAATGGATCATTTTTCCTTCTCTGTGTCTGTAAATAAAAGTCAATAATAGTCCTTTAAAAAAATCAGTCACTATATTTTTATTCTAATAACACTAAGAACCCTATCTATTGTTACCTATTTTAAAAATTTCTTTTCTCAAATAAATAGTCACAGGAAGAAAATCATAATGATCATGAATGATGCAGTTAAGTGAAAAACAAAGTAAAGAAATAATTTAAGAGAAATATAGTGATGTTAACAAGGTGAATTGTCCAATATCTGTTTATACTATGCATGGACTTATGTCATTCTTTTGAATGTCCAATATTGTTACAGTTTTGTTCCAACAATCTGTAACTCATCAATGGACACTGGTTCCCTATGGCTGATCAACTCACATCCTAAAATTCTTGAGCCTGCTATTCTGGGTCCATTATTTCCTGTTCATTGTCTGATGGGTTTATACACATAACATTTTTCTTTTTATGAAATGATAGAATTATTGGTTCTTAGAATAGTCATAGGTTCAACTTTAATTGACAGTACCTAACAGTTTCTGTTGTGATTGTAAAACCTCATACTTCCATCAGCATTGTAGGAATGAAGGGAGAATGGTAGAGATTTTTATGACAATTTGTGCTCACGATTTTCTTATTACAATGCGATTATTTTCTAAGGATAAAGATCAATGATTATGTAAATTACATAGACTCCTATAAGAGTATTTAAAAAGTCCGGGAAGCTTGAATTCAAATACAATATTTCTCATGACATCTCTTTTGCATCCTATGGAAAAACAGTTTAATTCTTTTTACTGGCCTTTAAGAAAAGTAAATTTTAATTTTTGTAAGATTCTCATAAATATGTATATTTATATACATTAAGTACATTTGTGAACTACATGCTTTAATTAATCTCTGGTAAAATTAAAACTAGGATATTTGCCTTACAAATGATAACAGGAATAAATACAATATGAATATGCCATATATTGAAGACAAAATAGAAAAAATAGCAAAACTAACAAAAAACATTATAAGTAGAAATTGTTCATTAGAGAAATTGAAGCCAAACCTAGTGTAATAATTACAGCAATGATTGTAAGTAGCGCAATTTTTTTCTATTTAAAGGTAATAGTCACATATTGGAGTATAAGGTTTGTGATTCATATTGCCTTTGTTTTTCTAAGTTTGAAGATGAACAGTTCCAACAGGTGTGTTTGTTTCCTGACACAGGTAATCCAGTCAAAAGAAGGTTAGCTATGGATGAAATATAAATATAAAAAATAATGCAGGCCCTAAACCAGACCACAACATCCTGATTTGCAGAGAATTACTTTTATGATTTGGGATTTATTTTTTGAAAGCTGTCAGGTTAATTGACTTAATACTTTTATTTTCTTTGAATATATAGCCCTAACTACTGTTTTATCACACTAATTACATAGCCCATTTCATTAATTCGTAATACGGTAGCAACTATTTATGGGAATACCTGTTATCTTCTAGGTACTGTATTGGTCCTATATATATATTACAATAATCAATCCTTACAACAAAAATGTAAGATGAATTTTAGAATTATCTCACAAATGAGGAAACTGCGGTTCAGAATGAGAAAAGAAATAACTTGCTCAGGTTTACTTTGGCTAGTGTCAGAAAAGGATGAAAAACAAGATTTATTAGACTTTATTGCTCTCTAACTAACCAACACATAAAGAATTTATTGAGCACCTGCTCTGTGCCTGTTAAATTAATTTTTACTGAAAATGTAAATATGGTTAAGCACAAAAAGGAAGGTCGTTTATCTGTAGTAAAACTTCCCTCCCTCTTATCTACTATATTGCCAAATATATATATATTCTGCTTTTATGATATGTAATACAATGATATTTGCCTAAGGTATTGTTTTATAAAGGGGGTTCTTTAATCATTTGTATAGTTTGGGTCTGAGTGGGGTAGAATGTGCATTGCTAACAAGCTGCTTGGAATGCTAATGTTACTGGATGGGAGACTATATGTTGAACCAATGCTCTTGGTTTGAGCTTAGACTGTTTAAAATGTATTCTAGTAAAATTCAGAGTATTTCTATTTAAATTTATTGCTGTTGGTATCTTTTACAATAATTAAAATAAAACAGTTTTATATTTTTAAACATTATATTCAATTTTTATATTTGCCAGTTGTAACTGAACCACAGGATTCTTAATTGAAATAAGAAAATCTGTGGCAAAATCTTAAAGCAGAACTATTGAACTCTGGTTATTCTTTTGACTCAGAGATGCCTAGAGAAATTGTAGTTTTAGGTTATAGCGAGGCGATTTAGTACTAGGGATTTTAATATTTAATCTCACCATATTTTGGGGCTGTAGTTTTTTGGAAAAAAAAAGTAGTTCATACAAATCTAGATTGCTCTGGTAATTGAAAAAGAAAGAAAACTGCAACTTAATTTGTTTTCTCAATGGCTGTGTAAAAACAGACATTCCATAATGACGTTAACCACAGGAGGTCATAGTGAAACATAGCCCACTGGTGTTTTGATTACCACAATCAGTTTGTATGGGCATCGCTGATGAATGGTTATTATTGTGCCTTCACTCACAACTTCATTATAAATTTTGTAGCACAGTTGCATCATTATAAGTAACACAAATAGCCAGAATACCCTGAGGAAAACATAGTTAAATAGTAGGTTAAATAGCTTATTTAAATGTAAGAAATAGTCTAGTATTAATTAGAGAAATGCTTACTTTTAACTGTGAAAGCCTGGGCTTTCTGCCACTTGCATTCGGGGTTATGGCTATCTGTGCAACAAAATCAATGTGAGACCAGTTTTCATAAACTGTCCACTTGACAGACTGAGGAACACATATGTACTATTTTTACAGAAGTCATCAAATTGTAGATTGGGATGTTAGCCATCTTCTCTGGAAATTATTGATTCCAGGGGCATGACAGCTGTTGCCTTTCTTCCAAGTAAAGAGCCAACTGTCACATTCGTTGGAATCACATTATCTGTCAAATACTGATGTTGAAAACAAAGTTAATGTGTGTCTCTCAGTCCATTTTGAGAAGCAGCTGACATGGAAGGAATTTACCTCAATATAATAAAGGGCATATTTCAGAAGCTGACAGCCAACATTACACTCAATGGGGAAAAACTGAGAGCTTTTTTTTAAGATCAGAAACAAGGCAAGGATTCCCACTTTTATTTCTGTTCAGCATAGTACTGGAAAGTCCTAGCCAGAGCAATTAGTGAAGAAAAAGAAATAAAAAGCATCCAAATCAGAAAAGAAGAATTAAAATTATGTGCCAATTACATGATCTTATGTACATTAAAGAAACCTCTAAAATGTAACAAAATGTGTTAGAACTAATAAGCTAATTTGTTAAAGTTTCAGGATACAAAATCAACATACAAGAATCAGTTGCATTTCTGTAGAATATACAAGAAATAAGTTAAGAAAATCCCATTTACAACAGCATCAAAAATAATAAAATACTTAGAAATAAACTATCCCAGAAGATGAAATCTTTATATGTTGAAACTATAAAACATTCATGAAAGAAAATTGTTTGTTTCACATTTTTAAGAATATTTAAAGAGATCTGAGCTGTATTTACTATATATTCTTAAATTGATGAGCATTAAGAATACTTTTGGATTAACTGGTAAATCTATTTTTCTGTACTTGTGCCATGTGCCAGATTTTATGCTTGGCAATTAACAGATTATACTTTATTCTCTACATCAAAACTTTAATAAAATGTAAACAAACAAACCATGATGTAAATAACTGCATAGGAGCTGCAATTTTGGTGCTTCTTATTTTACCAGTCACATGGGAGTGAGTATAAAAGACAGTATTTGATTTCTATTTCTACCTAATAGATATGTCTTCCCTTCTTCCTTATTTAAAACATCAGAATCTGATTTTGTTCAATTATCTACTCCAAAAGGACAATAACCTCATCTAAAATTTAGAGGTAAAATTCTTTCATGAAAATTAATCATGGAAATCCAATACCGCTTAGAGATGATTAATTCATAATGATTAATTTAGGATTTGACACAGTTCTGTTCAATGGGGTGTGAAGGAATGTCAGCTGTGAGGTTTTTGGGGAAGGTTCCTTTGATTTTTAATATGAATAAATGGAACACAGAACATCTTTTTTTTCTCCACAGGAAATATTAATTCTTTCCGTGACATACGGAACTGCAGCACCTATTGTGTGATAATAAGATAGCTAGAAAGAAGACATGATCAATGCACTGAGGATGGCAGAGAGAAATAATAGACTATCCAAGCTTCTAGGCAGTTTTTTTGAATTTTTGAAATAATCGTTTATAAATTTAGGATTTTTCAGTGTACAGCGTACATGTTTTTACTTATACTTCTTTATTTTGAGTTCAGCTTTTTGTTACCTATAGTGAGGGGCACCCTATTTGTTATAGTATGCAAAAGTATGAAGTGCACACAGACGCGACTGCAATAAGAAATTGGTTTGAGCTACAATTTGTTCTACATGTTCTCTTTTTGGGAATCTGAGACCATTTTTTTAACAAATCTTTTTTCCTGCCATTTAGTTCTGAAATTCAAATTACAATCAACGAAAGATGCAACATTTCTCAACTAGATTAGATTCCCCAGAATATATTTGCTTTATTTCCAACAATACCTTGAAAATGCATTGTTTATTTCTGCGGTTTCTCTGGCCATCATCTACAGTTTCATATACCAATCAATGAAGATTCTAAAAAAAAAGAAGAAGAAGAAGAAAAAAGGAACAAGAATCTAAAGAATATTTTGGACTTAAATAGACAGAAATGACTTTGCAGATTTCGATCTCAAGTCATTTCTCTAAAGGATATATAAGGAAAATCAATTTAAAATCGATGAAACTGATTTGTAAATATCAAAGAAGGTGGCATAAAAACACAGATGTAGACACTTATAAGTCTCTTAATAATCTAGTCTTTTTTAAACCTCTCCTTCCTACCCAATGCAATGTCTTGTGTTGATCTCTTCTCTAATGTTTGCTTTAAAAGACATAATCTCTGTTCATTTTTTCATTGAAGACAGAGTTTCACTCTCCTGAGATCTTTCTCTTTTATCAACAACTTTATCCAGAGTTTACGTTTAGATCCCCGAGTAAGAGAACTAGATTTTACCCTCATCTCTACATGGCCTATCTATTAGTTACAGTTTGGCAGATCTACCTGTGTTCTATCTTGAATTGTCGATTTTGTAGCAGCTTAAAAAAAGAGATAATGAAAATGGAGAAATATATTGGGCTCTTAATTAAAGAGTGGTCCTAAGAGCAATGTCAAGATGATCAAACCATTAAAACAAAAACAGATTGGTTGAAGTGGTGGAGCAATATGTAATTTAACCTGTCTTGGTGCAAATATGCTGAATGTTCTTATGAAAATAGCCCTGTCCCCTTTACTTGACAGGGTGGATTACAGTGCCTATGTGCTTTATTAGTAAATAAATTTTATGTAAGGTTGAACCAAGTTACAGTTTCATAGACTAATGGACATTTAGACTGTGAATGCTAATTTTCAGCACATTGAAGTAGCAAGAAATAATGAATCCTGGCTAATACAAGGTAAAAGAAATAAAAAGTATTTCTCCATTATGAACCAGAGTCCATTTTCTTGCTAATGAGGTTGAAATCCTGCCTTCATTTTCAGTACGGAGACTGAGCTCTTCACATCTAGAATATTTTGGGGGAAAGCAGGTCCTTCAATTAGGGCACACATTAAACAAAAACAAAACAAACATAAGCACATGTCTCAAATTTAGAGGACAAATTTATATTTTTTCTGTTCTTTCGTAACTAAAAAAAAATCTTTTTAAAAATAATTTAACTAGATTATAAAAGACATTTGTAAGAACACAAATTTATGTAACTCATTATTTTACTATACAATCCAATTTGCTGTTATTAATAGCTATATTTGTTTCTCTTTCTGGGCTTTTACCTCTTTAAAATAACATTTCTTTTGAAAATATTTATTATTATCTATCTATGTCTATATATGTATGCATATATATCTCTTTCTATATATATATAGTTTATTCATATATACACAAAGTTTGTTTTTCCCTTGGTGTAGGATTTTATTATCTTGACTCTTGAAGTATTTATTAATTTTAGATCAAATACCACTTTTCATTAAACTTTTAGAGTTTCCAGATGGTATTTCCAAGAGGAAAAATAGACAACTGAAAAATATCCATAGGTGATCCAGACATTAGAGTTTACAATTACTATGTTTAAAAAATGGAACGGCAACAACAAAAAGCTTTGGAGAAAAAAGATTAAATGATTGGGAAATACATTAGCTTGTAACATGGAGAGTTCTTGGAAGAGTTTCATGTGCCTTCTGGAGTTTATTGGTGCACTTGAATATAGATTGGGTGAACAAAGACACTGGGTGGTTTTCTCTTGTGAATTCTGAATGTAGAAGCATGTGTGGAGAAGTCTGCTACTGAAGCACAGAACAGTACCACAGTCGGCCATCTGGCACTCCCCAGTGAGGTGTGGTGAGAATACCTGGCTTGCCAAATGTATGCCATGGCAGATAGCTGAGCGTAAGCTGTCTTTAAGCAACCTGTTCCTATAGAGGAGTGTTTGTGTTATTACGAACCTTCAGGAGCAATAACTATTGCAGGTAGGAGTAAAAAAGTTTAGCCTGCATGTACATAGGTCAGATCAGAAAAATATAGTGTTGAGTTTCCCACAGGGCCTCCAAAGAATCCCAAAATAGTCTAATGGCATCAGTTTGCATTATATTAAACATTGCTATGGTTTTCTTTTTTATTTAGACGTTATATTCTCATTATTTACTTCAAGAGATTTATTTTAGAGAGAATCTTTATAACACTATTGGCAAATCAGTAACCTTTGCCATAAGTGGAAAATAACCATAAAAATTAACTTGATTTTTAAAAAAGTGGTCTTTATATCATCACAAAATCTCATTGCAGTGATTTCTATACTCCATTTGGGAAAAGTTATTTATAGTTGAAATAGTATCAACTGTGATGTTAGAAAGAGCTAAACTAAATTTATCTTACTATCATTTTTAATTCAAATAGTTGATAATCTATTCTGGGTAGTTGTTTAACATATCTCACATTGGTTTCTATATATGTAATATACAAATAAGGCTATCTCAAGATTAAATTTAACAGAATGTCTTTAAAAAAAGCAACAGAACGGAGGGGTGCCTATGTAGTGCACAGGGATTCCTATTATCATCATCAGGTCTTTGTCCTAAACTGTTTGTTCCACTTCCTTCCTTATTTCCTGCTCTGAAATCCTACTCAAGATGAAACTTACATATTACTTCTGTTTTCCCAGGTGTAAGTAATAATTTCAACTAATCTCTTACAATAATTTTAAAATTTTAAGTATAAAGTTTATACTTGAAAAAACATCATACCTTTTTAGTCTTTAATTCAAGATATAGACTCAAATATTAAGAGAGATATAAATGGATAACTGGTATAATTGCTATATGCTTTTCACAGAAGGGTTATTTTTAGGAAACTAATATTTTAATTTTAGAAAAGGGGGTTCTATTTTAAATTTTATGACTTTTTTGAAGATGTTACAAAAATAATACCAACATTCTTATACATAACACACAATTACTGAAAATAATCCACTATTCAGTACTTATACTATTTTTAAAGAAAGAGGAAAAGGGGCAGTATGTCCTTTTTTTATAGAACTAGAGAGTTTAATAATTATAATAATTGTAAAAAAACTCTCATATAAAGAACAAAATTAGCTGCACTTGCAAAAGGATTGTAGAACACATTAAAATTTGCTAAAGTAAGTGCTTTTTCCTTTTAATGAGCTGAAACATATTCTGTGTCTGTACAATTGGATACATTCCTATCAGGGAAGGAACTATTAAAGCTGAAGAGGCCAGAAAAGAGCAAAATCTTTAAAAATATTAAATGCTTAATAATGTCTTCATGCATATAGTGATCCTTCCTGACATTTAGTGGATTTCAATGTAATGTATGTAGTTAACATATCTGTAATTATTATTCTTATTTTTAAGGGAGAGTGCACCTATTTAAATCAATTTTAATTGCTATGCACCAAAATTTTGAATATTAAAAATATAATAATTAAACATTGTCTTTATTCCAATAATAAGATTAGGTCAAACTAAATAGCATAAGTACTTGGCATTGACAAATTACAAAGCAATAAATGCAAAAGAAAAATGTGCAAAACATGATGTTGAAGGATCAGAAGCAGTTTTCAAAAAAGTCCCCATTCTCAGTGGCTAACATCTTCTTTATTATACCTGTTCTTTCAATCTTCCTAAAGGTTATAGAAGAGTGATCATTAAGTCCATAAGCAGTTACAATCACTTAACTAAGTCACATTTTAGCAGATAGCAACACTGGATGATCGAACCGTTTCCTGTAGTACTATTTGTCCTAACTAAAAGAGTTCTGGAATTCACAGATATGAAATGCATTCATAATAAGGAAGGCTGATGTAATGTTTTAACATAAAATTGGCAATCTTAGCAGTAATCAAATGATGTTTTTAATTTGTGTTTGTTTTTTCATGGAAATGGATAGCTCAGCTGACTAAAAGTCATTGTTTATGTCCTGTTAGTTATTCATAAAAAAGGTCAAAAACCAAATATAACTTTTAATTTAGACATTATATTCTAAATATTAAAGATTTGCTTCTTCTTTATAAGTGATCTGATAAAAGCGTTTTGAAGATAATCTTCCAGATCCCAGAAGTGCATTGTTATGGTGAGAAAGTATTTAATAGAACTTAAGAAGATGACAAAATCTCTGAGTAATAGAGATTCTAGGTTACCAAAAGTTAGAACTGTAAGGGAATCTCTTAAAATGGAAGGGCAGCTACATTTAGTGGTTATATCAGCTCCTTTAAGGTTCTGCCTTTGATTACTGCTACTATTGCTGTAACCTAAAGGGCTACATCTTCCCTTCTAACACTCTGGACCAAAAAATAGGCATTTCCTTTGTTAATTCCGCCTAGAGCTGCAGAGAGTTTAAGATTTAAAGAGCCTGGGAATAAGAGAAGGAACATGAGTCCTGACAGTACAAGGAATCTGAATAAATTGGATTACAAGGGATATTTTAGAGTTTTCCAGAATTTGAGAGAATGCTACAGACTGAATATCTGTGTCCTCTCAAAAGCCACATGTTGAAACCCTAATTCCAATGTAATCATATTTGCAGGTAGGGCTATTGGGAGGTAATTAGATCATGAAGATGGAGCCCTTCTGTATGAGACTAATGCTCCTATAAGAAGAGGCCAGAGAGCTAGCTAGCTCTCTTATCACCATGTGAGGCTACAATGAGAAGTAGGCTGTCTTTAAAACAGGTAATGGGCTCTCACTAGACATCAGCTTTGCCAGAACCTAGAACTCGGGCTTCCCAGCCTCCAGAATTGTGAGAAATAAATATTTGTTTTTAATCTGTCTGATGTATGGAAATGTGCTATAGCACCCCAAACTGACTAAGAAGGAGAAGTCTGTCTAACACACTCCCAAATTTTTAGGTATCCGATATGTTAATAATGAAGAAATCCAAACCGAATTATAAATATTGGTTGTTCTTTAAATATAAACAAGTTTGTACTTTTAACACATAAATATGACTACTGCATGTATAGCACTTTTAGCTATGCCATGAATAACCTAAATTTTAATTTCCTTAGAAATATGAGGCCTGGGGACAAATGATCCCTTTTCCTGCCTTGTGTAGGGGCTGGATTATTTACAAAATTTTTGCATCATTGTGATTGAATCTCAAATATAGAAAAAAATATTCCACTGGGTCTCATAAATGCCTGCCACCATGGGGCAGATGCTATCTTTCACACTCAACACATACGAACACCTTCTATTGTATTCAGATTTTATATTTTCTACTGAGACAGAGGTTGATTCCCTTTTTCTTCTCTATTACATAACTCTGGTTTTTTAGCAGAGAAAATTTCAAGAGGAAAACCATGGTCTAATATAATGTATTAACCAAATTTATTCAAAGAGAGACACATACAGTAACAGTAAGGTCATTCCCTGACAAGTGGCAGGTAGCAAATGAGAACTCTTTGGTTTTATAAAACTAATAAATGTCAAGTGCTAATACTTTCAAGATCTGTACTCTTGGAATTTAAAGTTATTTTTGTGTGTTTTTTTTGTTTTTTGTTTTGTGTTTTTTTTGCTTTTTATGTAGAAAAGATCTCCAATAGTCTTAAAAATAGATATACAATTATTGTATTAGTGCTCACAGTTTATACCTGTACTGGGCCACACTGACTTTGGGGTAAATTTCTTTCCACATGCTACTGAAGTTGCCATATTCATCATCTATTATATTTACCATCAGGGATTAAACTAGAGGCACATGGAAATGTCTAAATATCATTCGCTAGTCACTTATGACCTGTGTGTATAATCTTTTGCACAAAGATGAATTGGGCTATTCAGATTACTCCCTTGAGTGTTTGGAATTGGGCAACATTCAGTGACTGAGGAAGCTGGTATTGGGTCCAGAAGCTGGCCCAATTGAGAGAGTACTTGATTTAGAGATATGGTTGAAATGGGTTGTGTGCAATAGTACAGGATGAGGGAGCCCGGCCTATTAGTAAGAAGAGGAATCTGGTTAAAAGAGGAAGGAGAACCAACCAGAAGAGCCAAAAGCTCACAGTTTTTGACCATTTTTATGTTCAATTTTCATGTATTTTGTCAATGAAGCACTGCTGTTTTCCTGACCCAGACTGACTTAAATCTGGGTTAGTCCTAGCTTTTACATAAACTTGACTAAATCATTGTCAGTTCTTAGCTTTTACTTTCCATGCTTGACTAAAACAACATTTTGAAAATGATCTGCAGGAGCACATCAGACGACTATTCTTTCTTCTTCACATCATTTTATGGCCAGTATTCCTTTGAGGACACATTTATAAATAGCCAGTTTAAATTTGATATCAAAGTCATTGATGACTTAGCAGCTTTAACTTCAGTGAAGAGACAGAAAGATTCAGCAGTTGTGACAAGGAAATTTAAGGGTGAATAGGTGCTAAATAGATTATTTTATAAAGAAGAAATGAAGAATGATTGATGTGACTGGCAAATTAATGGCCTGCCAGAAGATGTCCCATGCAGGTAGCTCTGGACCCAGACATGAGCAGTGTCTGTGAAACCATGGAAGAAACCCAGTCTAGACACAGATTCTGGCTTATATTCTTCAGTAACTTACAAAGTACTTACTGGGTGCCAGGACCTGGGCTAGGTATTAAGCACTCATGGGAGGAAAACAAACAACAAAGAAAACCACAACGCTACCTATAAAGAATTACAGATTTCTCTGTTTAGGGATTTGGGTTTTCTAACATAGCTACTCTACTACCTAAAATGATGGCTAAGCGATCATTTTAAAGCTTCTTTTGGTTTATAAAGGTTGTATTAAAATATAATGTGTTACATGGCAAAACTACTATATGAAATCACTAAGTTGATAATGTGCTAGCAGCAATTAGTTAATTACACTGGTGGATTATAAGCAAAGAGAAGATAGTGCTATTGTTAAAATTTCAGGCATCAGAAACAGAGTATTGGAGAAATATTCATGGCAGAGACCTCACTGAGACTCTTCAGATCAAAATCTATAGAGGATTCTTTTTTTTTTTTTTTTTTTCCTCCTAAGAATAAAACAGACTTGAGTTTGGAGTACACAGAAAAATGTTGAAGTGTAGTATCTCTATGGAGACTTCCAGAAAGTGAAGAAATGGCAGGAGGGTGCTGGGTGTTGGACAAGGGAAAGGGTGAAATGGAGGAGGAGTTTAAGAGAAACTAGTCCTAAAAATGTGAAACACTTAGCAAACCAGAAGCAGGGAGAAGCCAGAAGAGGAGTGCTGCAATTCTGGATGGCGCTCCGCTGTCATGTGATGAGACTGATTCTATACCCTGTTGTGTTGCCCATGCTTCCCTAAATTGTGTCTCTTCGTGGAAGTATTTTAAAAGCCACATGTTGACCCTGGGAACCACTGGGGCAAAGCATCTCCCCATGATGAGAATTAAAAACCATGAAATGTCTTTCCCCTATGGTAGATCTAGGGAGAATGGGTCATTCAAATTCAAGAATAATATTATAATATTAATAATTGCCTTACAGGGAAATGATACCAAGGATAGAAACTAGCATTAACAACAAATATATATATACATATATATATATATACACGTATATATGTGTATATATATATGTATATATATATATATATATATATATATATATAGAGAGAGAGAGAGAGACAGAGAGACAGAGAGAGACAAAAAGAGAGAGCTACTTTCGGAAGAATTCAGGCTTTCAAACTCAGAATTATGTATAATTTAATTTTCAGATTAGCATTTTAGGGACTAGTTGGTTTGAAACTACTTTGTTTTTAGAGAGACACCTTGTTGAACTCTTATCTAATAAAACAAACATTAACTTATAGAGAGTGAAAAAAATGGTGGCATTTTATGAATATGAAATGCAATAAAATGCTGAATGGCAATAATGCCATCTCTATCTGACATCTGCTGAGGTTTTGTTTGAAAAGGTTCTGCTCTATAGTAGATTACCAGTTCTTCCCTTCTGCATTAAATAAGTGAAATGAATTTATATCAAGAAGCAGAGAATAAACACAGAAAAAGTTTAAAGTTCTGTTTGAATATTTAATATATTTTACTTAATTGCTAAAAGTGTTACCAGCTGTGAAGTTGTAAGAACTGCATGCAGGTACCAACTCAACTAAATATACTAGAAAGAAAACAAAAGTGGAAATACGGAAAGAAGTCATGACACAAAAGATAGATGTCTCAACAGTCAGCTATGGGAGATCTGGATTTGAGAGAGCATTTTAGGAAGATTCTGAACTACTGTCTCTTCAAGCAAAACCAAAAACAAAACAACAACAGCAACAACAAACCCTGAAGTCTGGCTGACTGATGACTATGCAACAACAGCAAACGAGAAGAAAACCACATTGAACTAGGTGGGAGACACTGGGGCTGGGGCACAATCTCATGCAAACCCCATGCCCCGTGTGGCAACACACAACCAGGAGAAAACTCAACACCCAGAGCTTATCCCCAAGGAACCAGGGGTTGAAATCCCACATTAGGCACCTCAACTTTTGAGACCGTCACATGAGAGACAAGTCCTCCAAAAACTAACTTTGAAAACCAAAGTGGCTCGCGTCCTGAGACCCACAAGACTGTAGTGATGTGAGAAATGGCCCTGTGGTCACTTGCTGTACTCACCTGCCCCGGGATGCAGCACACAGGAAGACAACCGGGCCCAGACTTAAAGTGAAGGAGGATCACCTGCTTACATTAAACTTCGCCTGGAGGGACAGGCATCTAATTTGTCATCAACATGGAGTTCTGCTTGTGTATTAGATGACTGCTCCTTCTCTTCTGCATTAAATAAGTAAAGTGAAGTAAATAATGATAATAATAAAGTCATCTATGTTTTTTTTTGCATCTGTGATTCCACAAGAATCACCAAAAAGGCCCCTCAATTCTGCTGAAAGTCAGAATAGAGTGCCAGACTGAATCAGGATTATTCCTAACACTTGAGAGAGGAGCAAGGTTCTCCATTTAACACCTTAATATTGGAGACTAGGGGGCTGTAGGAGGCAAGAAGAAAAGCTGAAACTTTAATTAGATAGGAGAACATTGGATGCATCAGGGGAAGAAGATCAGTTCTTTCTTCATCAAGGAAATTAAGGAGATGTACTGGCTTACTGACTGGAAACTTCAAAGGAGTAAATGGGCTTCAGATATGACTGGATCTCCGCATGAAAACTATGTGATTAAAAGTCTGTCTTTTTCACCATCTCTTAACTCTACTTTCATCCATTATGGCTATATTCTCAGTTGGCTTTTTGCTTACAGGAATAAAAGCAGCCACCACTTGATGGATTGAATTGTCTTTCAAGATAGGAAACAATGAAAGAGAATGCCTCTTTTCCAAAAGTTTCAGCAAAGGTTCAAATAAGATTCTTATTTGCCTGGCTTGTGTCACTGAGTTTAGAGAATGAGGAATCTGATGGATCTCTGTAATACTTCAGTGTCTGCATGGGAGAAGGGAGCAGGGTGAACAGGTTACAGACAATTCCAAACACAAAGAGAGGCTTCCTTAGGAGAAAGAGGACAAAGGGAGGGAGCAAGAATGCATAATCGGAAGATGAGGAATGTGTCTCTCACCGTGCCCTATATCCTTATTTCTTATATTGTGGTGGGCAAAGGTGCAGCACTTACTTCACCTGAGAACTTGATATCCATGCAAAATTGCAGGGCCCACCCTACACCTACTGCATTCCAGAAAGATCCAGGTGATCTATATGCATATTAAAATTTTAAAAGCGCTGATTAACACTTTCACAGAAGATTTCATCCAAAATCAATCTTTCCATCCCTGCCTTCTGCTAGATCATATTATTTTTTCTTACCCATATCCCCAGGGCTTTAGGCTCCAGTTAGTGGCACAAAGATCCCAGAATGTCTGACACCTTTCTCCTAGTGTTCTCTTATATCACAATAACAGAAATAATCCCAATGAAAAGTGACACTAGTTAGCAAGTTAAAGTTTGCTCACAGGATTGATTATGCCCATCAAGTCCCTTCTCTAGATACATTTGAACTGTATTCCATTTTACCCTTAATCGACTTTTCTTTTGCTTTTTGTTAGATTATTTTATACTAGTTTATGCAGATAAAAATTGAGAGGCATTATTGTATGTTCTTTCAGTCATAGTATGTTCTTTCTCAGACCTAGTATAAATCACTTGGTTGGCAATTATTTTCAGTATTAATTGCTTGGATAATCCCAAATACCCAGACAAGAGTTGTCAAAAATATTCACTGTTCCTTCTCTTCCATGGTCTTGTTGCAGTGGCATAGCTGCTGCACTGGTTCTGTGTTAATGTGACATTACTGTCGAAAAGTTTTCATTTTGGCCATCACTAGCAATTCCACTGTGCTTTTCTATGACAGCTCAGTAAAATGCCCTGGAATGCCTTGTTACTCAGTTTTAGTCACAAGGCTAAAGTAACTTTGGCTTTTCTTTTGGTCCAATTTATCAAGATACATCACTAATTTTGCAGAACCCAACTCTGTGTGGCTAGTGTTGCCTTCAACATGATAGTAATCTGTTCTTTAACTGTAAACAAATAATCAATGGATCAGTTTATTGCTAAGGCTTCACTTCTCTTATTAGTCACCAATGTCCTTATTTTCTGACTTGTTTTCCTGAAAACATTTTACTGAAATGTGCCAACTTTTTGAAAACCAATAATAGCTTCTTTCCCAAAGTAGAATGCCTATCCCTGTTTTATGAGTTAATAAAAAAAAAAAAAAACTTGGAAATTTAACATTTACTTGTAATTACCTCCAATTTTATAACATTCAGACCACTTCAAGAGCAACCAGAAATAAATTACTTGGACATAATCATATTTTTGGAAGTACGCTGAAGTGGGATGCTAAAAGGGTCAAAATTCAAAATGGTTGTTTTATGCATTTTAATACATCCCTTTTCACAATGGAAAAACAGATTTTATTTACCATGTGTGGTGTCCACTATCCCTCTCACTCCATGGGAGAAATTATTAATTTCTGCTCCTTATGATATGGTTAGTATAACTACCTTGTGCCATGAAATGTTTCATCTCTGCTGGGAAGTCATTTATCCTTGAAGGTGGGGTGCAATGGTAGGTAAAGTAGACAAACACTGACTATATTTTTCTCAGTAAAATATAAAATTGCTTTTTAGATTTTAGATGCTAAACAGCCATCATTTTAATTTCATTTTATAAATGTAAAGTCTATATTTGAGTACAAATCTTAATCTGAATCATACTCTAATCTGGGTTAAAGACAAACAGTAAGGAAGGGAATCTTAAACACTTGGTATAAACGAGGCAAGTGAAGTGAGAAGGAAGAGGCTGAGATGATAGTTCTCTTAAATGTAAAAAGAATTCCTTTCAGTATAAACTATTTTAATCTACCCATGGAGTTAGGGTTAAATAAACAGGTATGTAAGGGCATAAAGTAAGCTGTTCAGTGCATACATTTATTAAGTTGAATCATCTCTCATGGCTTATTGGAAGTTCCTTAAAAAAATATATATATATATATATATATATATGCACATTTATTTCCCTTAACTGCTTAGGCTTTTAGAAATTACTTAACTTTATGGAACTTTATTAAGAAATGATCTCTTATAAGTAGTGTTAAGGAAATGAGTCTGTTAAGACAGGTCTTCTTTGTCATATATCCTTGAGGTGTACTGCTCAAGATGGCAGCCGCCAGCCACATGAGGCCATTGCAAACACTTGAAATGTCACTAGTTCAAATTGAGATGTTCTGTGAATGTAAAATACATGCTGTATTTTAAAAATTTAATTTGAAAAATAAAAATGTAAATACAATACGTTTTCTATTGGTTACACATTAAAATGATAACATTTTGCATATGTTGGGTAAATATATATTATTAAAATTGATTTTAACTGTTTCTTTTATAGTTTAAATGTAGCTACTAAAGAATTTAAAATTACATATGGGGCCCCCATTGCTGGCTCACATTATATTTCTATTGTAGTGTTCATCTAGATTATTTATTGTTTCTGAAAGTGATTTAACTTATTACATTTTGCTTAATAATTCTTAGTTGATTAATGAGATATTTTTATCTTCAATATTTCTGGTGGCAACTGAGACAGAAGGACATATGTATATCGAATGTGCTTTGAGATTAGGTGAATATGTGTATTTGTGCAGTACTTTTCGTTCACTGTTCAACCTGTCAAAGAGCTGAAATATAGAGATTAACAAATGAGTTAATGTTTAAAAGAGAAAGAGACAGAAACATGTTTCCCCTGAGTACTCTTTGAAAATACTAATGACCTTGACATTCAGTTACCACATCTGTGCCTTAGCTGGAAGTAATTTTTTTTTTCCATATTAGAAGGAGAAACTGTTATTCTCTTAAAAGGAAGATTAAAAATAAATTAATGGCATTTACATTTGTATTATTAAGCACCATTTTTTTGTTGCAGAATTAAATAGCCAATTTATTAAAATTGAGTAGTAAGGAAAGAAAACAACAGAACAGTTGGGTTCCTAGGAAGCAGTTTGCAGAGGTATTCCGCAACATGAAAAGTTGATGCCGACTCTTGCATTGTTAAGAGGCTTTGCTCACAAATTTTATCGACACAATTATGATGTATTTTTCCATTAGAAAACTAATTTTCACTTAAGTGGTGAAATCAAGCTCCAGCTTGATTGTTATGGTGAGAAGGATTATGCTGTCAAACCAGATGGAACCAAGTGACGGCAATGCTTTTGTTTAGAAAAATTCTGAAAATTATTTGAGTGCAAAAGATCAGCATAACCATAAACTTCCAGCTTCACTGAATAAACTTGAAATAGAACAAACGTGTCTCTTCTTTCATAAATGAGAGTTTAAAAAGACTAGAAAATGCCATGGAACAGAACTTTATTTTTCATAACAAAGTTTAGAATTTGATTTTGTTTTTGTATTGATTACCTGAAATAGTAGTCTGATAGTGTTTTTTTTACTGATGTTGTTAATATTTTGTACATTTCCCATATTGCAAGGTGCTACCCTCAGAGCCTTTAATTTGGTGCGATTCCTTTGTTGTTCGTAAAATACATCATAAAAACGATTTTCATTGTCAATGTGACAAGCTCTATAAAGATTAGGTTCACAGTGCTCTGAAAATCTTTAACGAGAAGAGTTGATTCTGCTTCTTAACGTATATTTGGAATATGACATTCCGGGTACTTGCTGAGACTCCCCAAGGAGACTGATCTAGGAGAGAGGAGATTTCCTAGCAGAGCTGGTAGCATCTCTGAAGACCAGTCATCCATTGATAAAGAGTTTCAGTTTGCTACAGGAGAATGTCCAGCAACAGCGTTTTCATGGATGTGGTGGGGGTCATACTGACAAAACCATGAAGAGATATGGATGCTTCACTTTTGGTGAAGACTCTATTTTTTCACCTCTGAAAAGCTGAAAGGGCAAGTAGGTTAGGCCAATTCATCAGGTTGTGCCTTATTACTTGTTTGTTTGTTTTTCTGGAGCTAACTATCCCTAAGTGAAGAATGAGAACTCCACAGTTATGGTCTATGCTGCTGCTGAGGTTTTAAATGGTATTATCTACCAAGTCTCACTAAGGAGAAACCAAAATATACTGTTATACCTTCTAGAAGGCATGACGAGTTGTCAAGCAGTGGCCTAGCAGCCCTCTGACAAGCACATGATCATAAATGTGGCCCAGTTTTCCCCTTTGAATATGGAGTTGGTTGATTGCCATCTCTCCTGAGATAGCCAGATGTGAACAAGCAGTGCAGGCCCAGTCCCACACTTGCTAGTGGATGCTCTGTGAGTAGCAGCTCCTAGGATGCTCTGTTGAAGAATAGCAGTGGCTGGGGAAGTTTATAGGAAATTGATGCTTTCATAAATTCATTGTTGAATGCTCAGAAGGAAACATGTTTTTCTGTAGGGGTTATAATTACAATCTCCTAACTCATTCAAGAAGCTAAGGGAAAGTAGTTATAATTTCATGATCCATAATTTCATAATTTATTGGCATTAAAGAAATAAGCAAGCTCTGCTGACAGAAGTAATTGCTCAAGAAACATGGGAAAGCTGGGGTAAGGATCAGGAGATGTGAGTTTTTGTCCAGTCCCATTACTCACTAGCATTGTGATCTCAGTTTATTCATCTGCAAAATGAGGGATTTAGATAATTAAGTTTCTTTCACTAAAACATTGTAGAACTCTCCTACAGTCTGCACAACTTTGTTGCTTTCCTTGAGTCTGCAAAACTAAACTGCACTCTGTGTCAAAGGATTTCACTTGCTCTAATATATATTGTGCTATTTCAGTTTTTAAAGAACCAGGATGAATGTATGTGTAGCTTATGGTAGCCACTGGGCCTTATATCAAGTAATTCTTGATAGTTTTATACCTAAAGGGAAATATACATCAAAGGGATGATCCACTCTGTAACTCTTGACATATTTTACTTTGTCATTTGGATGCATTTTCAGCTACATATGGCAATACTAAGGTTATACTAAAGGTCTTAAGGTGTATTTGGACTTCAATGAAATTAAGTTTTCTGTGTCTCCTACTATTTTGTGTTTGGAAAAAAGTTCTATTCTGGCATGGGATGGGTAGTTAAGTGTTTGGTGCCAGTGATGACAGAAATTGTCTTTCTACGGAACAAAGAGATAAAAGCTTAAAGGAGATAGAGAAAGAGAAACGAAGACAGGAAGGAAGGGAGGGAGGGAGGGAGTGAGGAAGGGAGGGACGGAGGAAGGAAGGAAGGAAGGAAGGAAAAAATTGTAATAATATATACCAATAACAAAAGATGAATACAAATCATATGTATACACTTTTTGGCACCCCTGGTATATATTCATGTATATTTTGCATGTATACATGCATACGGGGTGGGGGAGAGAAAGAGAAAGAGAGAGAGAGAGAGAGAGAGAGAGAGAGCGAGAGAGAGAGATACGAGGTCAGACAATTAAGCTCACCAACTCATCCTAGAAAAAGTACTACATGTTTCATTACTGAATATCACTATGGTAACCTTCAAAGTACTCCCGTTGGAAAGCTATGCATTGACACCAGTGTCTAGTCTACCCTTCAAAGCAATTTTAGAACTGTTTCTGGAATGGCCATCAGAGCTGTCGTCGTATGACCCTTGATGTCCTAAATGCCATCAAAATATCTTGCTCTCAATATTTCCTTTATCTTCAGGTAAAGAAAGAAGTAATCGGGCAGATCAGGTTAGTAGGGAGAGTGTTTCTATACAGTTATTTGTTTACTGGCTAAAAACTCCCTCTCAGACGGTGTGGTGTGAGCTGGTGCATTGTTGTGATGCAAGAGCCATGAATTGTTGGCAAAAAGTTCAGGTTGTCTAACTTTTTCACGCAGCCTTTTCAGCACTTCCAAATAGTCAACTTGGTTAACTGTTTGTCCAGTTGGTACAAATTCATAATGAATAATCCCCCTGATATCAAAAAACGGTTAGCAGCATCGATGCTACAAGTTCGCGAACTCAATTATCAGGCCTCGTACACTGCAGATTGTGGAAGACTTCTGCAATGATCACAGCAATGTGATTTTTATAAGGACCACTAGAAAAAATTCCTCATGACATCATTTGGTTTGGGAAGTTTAGCAGTTAAAGTACCTCCTTTAACATTTCCATGTTCCCTCCTGGTTTTCAGAAGCTCCTGGAAGCTAGATTGCTCTGCAGAAAGAGACTGAACTTCAGACTTAGATAAGCCTAGATTTGAACTCATGCTCCACCTATTACAATCTGAGTGGTGCCCAACAAGCTCTTTTACCTTTCTGAGCTTCTGTTTCATTTCTTTACAATGAGAACAGCACCTTATAACAGGGTTTCTTAGCCTTACCACTACTAGCATTTCAAGCTGGATAATTTGTTGTGATGTGGACTGTCCTGTGCATTGTAGGCTCTTTAGCAGCATTCTTAGGCTCTCTCCACTAGATACCAGTAGCACCGCCCTAGTTGTGACCACCAAAAATTCTCTAGTCATTGAGAACGTGTCCTGGAGGAGAAATTACCCCTGGTTGATAGCCACTGCTTTATAAGATATGAGAATTAAATATAACATGTGTGAAGTTCTTAGTATATGGAAATAGCTCATTAATAACTAGCACGCTCTTGGATATCACTTCTACCTCTGATTTAATATTTTGGATACTAGAAATAAAAGTACACAGATAATGACACAGGATTCAGGATCCCGGTGATGGTAAGAGGGAATTTAAGGGGTCATCGAGCTGGAGTCAGGTCAGCCATGAAAACAATCTGGATAATACAAGTAGGGTGACGTAGATTATAGTGTTAGGGTGAATATCTGAACACTGATATCTCCACCAGCCTCTTTTAACTAGGCAAAAATGAGGGTAACGCCTTTTGTTTAACAAGGGGGTAAATGATTTAATTTTGAAGGACAGGAGCAATTTGGGTATATGGCATTAGCCAAAAATAATTCTGGGAAGACTTTAAGAGTGACAGACAGACAGACAGACAGACAGAGAGACAAACAAACAAAACCAAAGCCACTCAAGGATAGTGTCTTCCTGGGAGAAATACATGTTGCAATCCAAAATCTGTTACTCTTTCCGCAAGATCTTAAAAATGACTCCCAAGAGAAGATTTCAGTTTTCAATAGTCTCTTCTCTGTTGTTGTTTTACTGTGTAGTATGCAATATTTCAACATGATTTACAATGCAGTGTATGAATTATTAGTTCAGAAGCCCAGAAATCTGTGCCCATACTATCCCATGTAACAATAAATATTTCCTTGGAAATCTTTGTGGCAATACACTACATACCCTGTGTATTGCTCCATATAGTGTGGACAGTACTATAAATTAGCTTGAAAGGAAAAGGGTAGTAAATGTGAGTCATGGCACCACATGCTGCTATAAACAAACTAGGATAGGCTTAGTGACATTTTGAAGTCATTCAGAAGTGTTTTGTGAGGTCACCTCTCCTATTAGATGCATATTCTTAGTAATGGTTTCTCTGCCTTTTTTTCCTCTCTCTTTTCCTTTCTATCTTTTTCTTTTTTTTTCTTTTTTCTTTCTATAGAGAAGACTAAGAGGAGCTGGGGAAGAAGTTACAGGAGTGGAGGAAGGTGGGAGGACGTATCAGCATTGGCAATGAAATTTATTAACTCAATTACCTGGGGTACCCATAAAAGCTGTAATGATGAGGCCATCTAAAAGGCATTAGATATTTTACTGCTAATGGAGCCCTAGCCAACATGAAATGGACCAGATGCTCTTGGTGGGTGCCGGCAGCTGTTTGGTAGCTCAGAATCATATAGGTTGGACTGTGGTAGGACATCTGGACTAATGATAGAATGCTTTATATTTATAGAGTGTCTTAATTCAAGAAATACCAATTCAGACTTTTCTAAAATGAATGCATGAATACTTACGTGGCTTCCCCCAGGGAGATCACCATAAAGGGAGGACAATCATTTTATGGATGGGAAGAACTATCAGCAAGAACACATAGAGGTGTGCCTTCACAGGCCATCTGTGCCAGACCGAGTTGTAACATCTTAGCTGGGCTAGGCCCCAGGTTTTTCTTCTCCGCCCCTGCAGCTGAGGCTGCTCTAGAGGTTTCAGTGCCCACTTTAAATCTGCCAACCTAGGTATCCAGTGAGCTGCTCAGGAGGAGACAGCAACTCTGTACTCTGAGGTCTAAACTTACTTATTATTTTATGAATAATTACAGATGAACCTTGGACTGCAAAGACTTCAGGGATGGCATCTGAATATTTAGATCCTTTATTCACTTACTACATATTTATGAAAAATATGCTAAGTGCTAAACACTGGGGTGGAGAAACAAAGCCAAGGAAAACAGTTCTGCATGACAGAGTTCTCAGGACAGATTAAACAAACTGACTTTATAATACATCTAGTCAGGGGTGATGGGCATAAATAGGCTTAACTATTTGTGGATGGTGAGGAGAGAGAGGTGTTGGAAGTCTGAGAAAAGCATGTCTAAACTAGAACAGAACGAAGAGCAAGAGATAACCAGGTAAAGAGTGGAGAAAATAGATAGTCATGAGAATGACAGACTATGTCAAAAGGGCCTAGTAGCAAAAAAAGCATTTTCCATTCCAAGAAAAACAAATGATTCCTGAAGTTTGGGGATGGGAAAGAAGATGGAGAAAGAGAACAGTGGAAGATGATTTGAAGAATTATTTTAAAGACTAGATTATTACAAGGCATGAAGGACTTCAGATTCTGTACTGAGATCAGTCAGGGAGGACACCAAAAGGCTAAAAGACAGAGGATTTTCCCTTTATGCAGGTCATTCTGCTGTCATTATGGAAGTGAGTAAAATTGGAGGCAAGCCCAACATAGGACTGCTGCAGTAGTCAAGAATTGATGTGATTGGAATCCACGTAAAAAACAATGGAAGGATTTCAGAACTACATAGCAAATGGAATCTTCAAGATTTGGTGATTATTTGGATGAAGGCAATGGATGATTTAACTGAGCAGCAGTTCCTGCTAGAGTTGGTGTATTTCCATTTCACTTACTCTGGGGTATAGCCATCTGGGTCCCGACCCAACATGACTAAAGCATACCAAGATCCTGCAAATTGGACATACCTTGAACTGCACTATTTCACTCTAGCTCATCATGGCTGGCAAAAGTGGAGCCCAGGTTCTGTTAAGATTTTAGGAAAATTTACATGTTAGGAAAAGCATTAACCATGTTTTTCTTGGAGATGGAATGTTCCCTTTGATAATTATTAGTTATATTAGCCTTGCAGATTGTTCAAACCACTTAACAGACTGTAAAACTGATCTACAGGGCTAAAGAATTTCCATATGCTCTTCCTACTTATGGATGCGTTGCAATAATTGCTCTGTCAGGGCGAGGGTGAAGATAGATAATGATTCTGATAATATTTTATTTTTACTTTTTTTACCTCTCCTTTCCATAAGGAAGTTACATACTTCTCATCAAGTTTGTTGGAATGCCCATCTTGCTATTCACCTTTCACAAGCATTGGTTACTATACTAGAATCAAAATGAAGGAAAATGTATCACCTCAGAAGACAGAATAATTGATTCAGTTGGCATATCTTTGTTAATTGATTGATAATGAGGTGAAGGTGAATATTTTGAATATTGTTATATCGGTGATTTTTTCAGGCATGATTTGTTTTTATTTTTATTTGTGGTGGTTTACATTTAATCTTTATTTTTTATTTTTGTAGGAGACATACCTTAAGATGACATTCAGTGAGTCATGCCCTTACATCATTTCCTCCTAATAGAATATGACAAAGGAAATGGGCTTACCTTACATTATATAAGATTCCCTCTTAGCACACTGGAGTAAAATTTCCTGCGGTATGAAAGAAGTAAGCTATACCACACTGTAACAGGGGCTCTAAGAGGAATATATGCAAAGCAATTGCTGGTGGCATCTGGGGGCTGATAGTGGCCCTGGATGACAACCAGAAAGAAAATGGGGACTTACATACTATCACCAAATGAAATTAAACTCTGGAAGCAACTGCATGAGCTGGGACAAGGACCCTAAGCTCCAGAACACAGACAATATGACATCGTGACAGCATCCTTGTGAAGCCCTGAGCTCAGGAGCTGTTTTATGCGTGGACTCCTAAACCACAAAAACTGAGATAATGAATGCATAGTGTATTAAACTTCAAAGTTTGTATTAATTTGTTATCTAGTAATAGATAATTAATACAGTTGTCATTTGATCAAATCCATTTTTGTG
This sequence comes from Rhinolophus sinicus, assembly GCF_036562045.2. Taxonomy (NCBI): domain Eukaryota; kingdom Metazoa; phylum Chordata; class Mammalia; order Chiroptera; family Rhinolophidae; genus Rhinolophus; species Rhinolophus sinicus. The sequence continues at coordinate 132,069,652 of NC_133753.1, forward strand.
TGATTTTTCCCACTGTTTAATTAAATAGAAATATTCTGTCCTTTGTCAAGATCACTAAATAGTCACCTACTGGTGTGTTCAAATTCAGATATTTGAACACAAATGCCTGGTATTTACTAGTAAAGAAAATTAAAGAACACTCAATTTTCCCCACTCATTCATTCATTCATTCATCCAAGAAAACTACTGATATCCTTTATATTAATTGTATGTAAAGCCTATAATGAATAAGGCACAGTTCTTGTCTTTGGGAGGTTGTTGTCTGATGCAGACAGAGGGTGAATGTAAATAAGTATTTTCTCTATAATGGGATTTAAAAAGAAAAAAAAAAAAAAAACTGCAACAGAAGCATGGGTAGGAGTTCATAACAATACCTAGGAGAGATTTTATTTTTCTCAGAGAAAAATAATAGAGAAAGACTATAAAAAGAGGTATTTTTGACTTGGACCTCTAAATATGAATGTGAGTTTATCAGGCAGAAAAAGGAAGATATTCTAGCAAGAGGCAAAAACATGCAAAGGTATGAAAGTATTTCAACTATGTTTTTAAGCTCAGTGAGGATGAATCTGTTTCTGGTTTTATCACTGTGGCATCGCCAGCACTTAGCTTTACCCAAATAAATGTTTACTATGTTCTGAATATATGAAAAATGAGTACATGCAATCATGTAAAAACTAGAAATGTCCTGGGAACAGAAAAACGTTTGCTATGGCTGGCCCATGGAGTAGGCGGGTGAATGGAGTGCGGTGGGAACAGTGGAGGGAGAGGAAGGGCCCAGTTTATGTAGAGAACTTACACCTGACATCCATTCAGGCCTAAATGGAATAACTGGCTGCTTTTATTTGATAAAATGGTAAAGTTTTCATTTTGCACAAGAGCCTTTTAATGTGATGATGGTTAAACAGTTAAAAATACCAATTTCTTTAGCTTTTTTTTTAAATTTCACTCTGTTAATTTTCTCTTCTGACAATAACCCAAACATACAGTTAACATGAAATGACTTTAAAAGCATCAGCAGGGGTTCGATATATCTATGCTGTAAAAAAGAATGAAAATGGCAGTCTAAGCACCAAGATAGGTTATTGGCTAGATTCCTGTACTGCAAAGCAAATGTCCTTTCCCTATGTTAGCAATGTTAACCAGCCTGATCTGCTGTCCTGATACCGTCACTGTGTAAAACGCTCAGGATTCTCAGGACCTTTAGTATCTCAAAATCTTAGTATGATGTAACTTGGTGGGGATTCTGTACTGGGTGTTGGTGTGTGTTTCCAATGGTGCCCGTGGTATCTGGAGGCTGACTTCTGAAGTTACTGAAGTGTTCCTTATGATGCTATTTCCGATGTCATTTCTTAAGCCTGACTACCGTAATTTATTGTCTTCATGACTCATAATGTGGAGTTGAGAAGCTTTGTGAATTTAATACATGATGGAGACAAAACAGAAAAGAGCTGGTGATGATACAATTCCTCCCTTCTGTGCTGCTCTAAGTATTGAATTGTGACTAGAAATTTCCTATATAGGTAAATGCATTACTGAATAAACCTTCTATGGGTGCTTCCCGACCAGGATTGCTCATAATGAGGTAAAATTGCCTGTCTTAGATCAAGAAGAAAATAATGTTTCAGATAAATACACAAATGAATACACACATACTATAAATATAGTAGCTTTAAAGAGATTTTGCTAAACTAGTATCATTAAAGAGCCCAATGATCATTTGTGCAGTCCCTCAGCATATCATGAAACACTCCTGAGCCTTCCGCATTTGATAGTAATAAAAATCTGTTTGCATTTTCATGCTCATTACTGGAGGCATTCTACCATTGGGAAAGATTTAAATTTCCATAAAAGTGCAGTGAATCTGGAGTGGGCATAAACGTGTTTATAAGATGACAAGTTATGATCAGTGACTCCTGGATATGGTAGTCTCCCATTTATTAATCTTAGCAGGAGGTCACTGCATCAGCTGCTCATTAATCATTTTCCTTTCAATCAAATGATTTAAAATGTATCAGTGCATAAACATATCTATTGTTCCGTAACAAGATTGTTGAATACCGCTGTCCTGAGTGACTAAAAGTAACTTTGCATTAGGCAATGGATTTGCATGGGTGCTTTGTCTCCTTGCTCTCCAATTCTTCTCTGATGGGGTGTCCTGTTATTTAACTGACAAATCGTTAAGTACATGATTATGAAGCCCCCAGTTTAGGCCTCAGAAATTTGTTTACGTGAGATGTTCCAGAAAGCAAGGAGATCTATGTGCAATGCCATGAAAAGCTGATTGATTAAATACCAACGTGCCCACGAGGAATTACCTGGCTGTTGGCAAATAAGACTAAGATATATTTATGCTTCATAAAAATTGCAAACATAAGCATTGATATCAAAATACTCATAAACACGCAAGCTAGAAACACAAGTGGTGAAAATGAGCATGATTGGCTTCTTCTGAGTTACTTGAGCTTTTAGCTTTTTGCAACTAATTTGTGTATTTGTTATTTTCTTTCATCAACCAGTAAACAATAGGCTGTGGGTTCCAAAGGCTCAAAAAACATATAGGGATTTTAAAAGTGATATATATGATAATTAAATGTGATAATATACACCATACCTTTAATATATTACATGAGTCATGGTTTACCTTAGTTCAGGTGTCACAGTTTGAGGACGACCATCTGCACTAATCTGAAGAATTGTGATTAATTATAATCACACAAGGCAATAAATGACAATTCATGTTTAATGTGGGTGGGGATAAATTCTGAGTAAAGAAAGACAACACTCAAGCCAGTTGATGAGGACATTAATACATTATGCAAAATAATTATATATAGAGTCTCAACTGAATAAATAAAATAAATAAAGGTACAAAGCTTTGTCAAAAATATCTGTGGAAGAATGAATCTGGGTAAATGATGGATAACACTGCTAAAGCTAATTTTTTTAATGAAAAACAAACCGAAAAAAGCATATGGAATTTAAAGATAAATGTTCAAGTAAAAAGAGTATAAAAGATTCTAATATATAGTAATGTACTCAAGGTAAAATAGAAACTTTCAATAATAGTGTAATGGACTAAAATATGAAAAGGAGATGGCATACAAATATATTTTACTTAACTTTTATTGGCGTGCATTTGTATCATGCCTGCTTTTTTTGAGAATGCTATTTATGTTTAGATATTATTTATTGTTATTTTACAAACCAGCATTTTATGATTTAAAGATCAAATTGAAAGTTCACTCAATAGTTACCTTGGTTATGCCACATTATATCATGCTTTCTATGAGTAATTAAAAAAATTCTGACCTGTTTGGTTTAGCTGCCATACAGTGGATTTGTTACATAAAGACATCAATAAATTGATATATTTGCCATAATCATGTCCCAGTTAACCCTAAGGTAGCCAATATGTACTTAGAACTGTGTTCATTTTATTTGCATCTTTGTTTATTTAATTATGTGAAAATTTTGCTATTGTGCTGTCATTATGAGTGATATCATTATGCACTCAGTACCTATTTGTTGCATTTTAAAGTAATAGATTTAATTTCCAATAATAATTTCCAACAAAAAATACCCAGGAATAAAGTTAAAGGATGTGAAGGACCCATACGCTGGAAACTACAAGATATTAAAAGAAATTGAAGACGACACAAAGAAATGGAAAAATATTATGTGTTCATGTATTAGACCAATCAACATAGTTAAAATGACTATATACAGATTTAATGCAATCCTCATCAAAATCCCAATGGCAGTTTTTTAAAAAATAGAACAATAAAATCATCAGATTTATACAGACCACAAAAGACATCAAATAGCCAAAGCAATCCTGAGAATGAAGAACACGGCCAGAGGTATCACACTCCCTGACTTCAAATTATGGTACAGAGCCACAATAATCAGAACAGCATGGTACTGGCAGAAAAACACACACACAGATCAATGGAACAGAATTGAGAACCCAGAAATAAACCCACATACTATATATTGGTAACTAATTTTCAACAAAGGAACCAAAAACATACAATGGAGAAAAGAAAGTCTCTTCAATAAATGGTGCTTGAAAAATTGGAAAGCCACATGCAAAAGGATGAAACTAGACTGCTCTTTGTGGTCATGCACCAAAATTAATTCAAAATGGATCAAAGACCTAATTATAAGACCTTGAACAATAAAATACATAGGCAAAAATATAGGTACCCAACTTATGGACCTTGGTCATAGAGAGGATTTTATTAATTTGACCTCAAAGGCAAGGGAAGTAAAAGCAAAAATCAATGAACGGAACTATATCAAACTAGAAAGCTTCTGCACAGCAAAACAAAATGTCAACATAACTAAGAGGCAACCAAGTGAATGGGAGAAGATATTTGCAAACAACACCTCTGACAAGGAGCTAATATCCACAATAAGTAAAGAACTCATAAAACTCAAAATCAAAAAACAAAATCCAATTTAAAAATGGACAGAGGACCTGAACAGACACTATTCCCAAGAAGACATACAAGCAGCCAACAGGTATATGAAAAAATGTTCAACTTCATTAGCTATTAGGGAAATGTAAATAAAAAACACAACGAGATACCACCTCACACCTGTTAGAATGGGTATTTTCAACAAGAGAAGTAAAAACAAGTGTTGGAGGGGATGTGGAAAAAAGAACCTTCATACATTGCTGATTGGAATGTAAACTGGTACAACCACTGTGGAAAACATATTGGAGCTTCCTCAAAAAATTAAGAATAGAATTACTATATGACCCAGCAATCCCTCTTCTGGGTATCTACTGGAAAAATTTGACAACATTTATTCGTATAGATATATGTAGCCTTATATTCGCTGTATTATTCATTGTGGCCAAGATTTGCAAATAATCAAAGTCCTTCGATAGATGTTTGGATAAAGGATGTGGTACATGTATACAATGGAATATTACTCTGCCATAAAAAAGATGAAATACTGAAATTTATGATAATATGGATGGATCTTGAGAATATCATGCTAAGTGACATAAGTCAGATGGAAAAAAGTCAAGAACCACATGATTTTACTCATACGTGGGATATAAAATTTAAAGTAACAAACAAACAAATAAGACAAACAAAAACTCATAAATACAGGTAAGAGTTTGGTGGTTACCAGAGAGCAAAGGGTATGGGGGGAGATAGAAAAGGGTAAAAGGGTTCAAATACATGGTGATGATAGGTGACTTGATTTTGGGTGGTGAAGACAAAATGCAATATACACATGCTATATTATAAAACTGCACACTTGATAACTATAATTTTATTAACCAATCACCCCAATAAATTTAATAAAATTGAAAAAAAATGAGCAAACTTGACTTGTTTTTCTATCTTTATTTTCATGAAATAGTCTAAAGCAAAAACTCCAAAATAAAGAACTAAAAAAATTTTAGAAAAAAATTATTTTTTTTTTTAATTTTAGAAAAAATTAAAAAAAAAATTAGTTCTTTATTTTGGAGTTTTTGCTTTAGACTATTTCATGAAAATAAAGATAGGAAATAAAGTCAAGTTTGCTCGTTTTTTTCAATTTTATTAAACTTATTGGAGAACTGACTCTGGGTGGTGAACACACAATGGGATTTATAGATGATGTAATACAGAATTGTACACCTGAAATCTATGTAACTTTACTAACAATTGTCACCCCAATAAACTTTAATAAAAATAAAATAAGAACTAAAATGGAAAGTTTTCTAATTGTCATCACTCCCATAAAACCAAACCAAGCAAACAAAACTGATTTCTTAACAGCTAATATTTGTGCCACAAAGCTAAACAATTGAGTTGGATTTGAGTTGGATGATGTCTGTGTAGTTTAAAGACATTACTGTACCGAGAACTGCATCCTGCAGAAGCGATTTTTATGTTCATATTTCATTGATCAAGAGTGTTTGCTGGAGGGTTCTTTCTCTCCCTCCCTCTCTCTCCATCCCCTCCCTGCACTCTCTCCCTTCATCTCTCATTTCTCCTCCTGTCTCTCCCAACGCCTGCCCTCCTTACCTCTCTCCCCACATTAAATCTCTAAAACCTTGGAAACAGATACATAAAGGTTTGATGTGGTGGTCAAAGTGGCTTCTTTTTTTAATGTAGTTTATTTTGCTTTGTTGGGTTTGTTTTATTTTACTAAAAATCAAAGAAGCAGGAATTAAGGCTTTGAAATTCTTGCTTAATATTAAGCTTTCATATTTGAAGAGCCTGAAATTATTATTTTTTCCATAGATGACAGCATAGTTCAGGCATTAGAGTAGAATTTGGCAGTTAGGAATCTACTTTTGTTCTGAGTTTTGACATCCAGTCCAGTTGACAAATAAGCCTCCTTTTCACCATCAGTGTAATAAAAAAACATTTAAAAAACAAATTGGCTGTTTATCGGAAAAATCCCTGTCATTTGAATCTTAAAGTATTAAAAGATAAAAGGAGAATAAGGAGAATTCCAACCTAGGTTTCTCTCCTGGAATAATAAGAATTTTTTAAAAAGAGAAAAGTAGGAGAGGCTACTGAGTGAATGAGGATGATTCCTGGGCTCCTCTTTCTTGGATATGTAATAGCAGGGAATCAGAATTTGACTTCCACAACTTCATAGCGGCTACCACCACAATGCATAATGGGTTTAGGACTCGGGCTAGATTTCACAGAATAAGCTAGTAATTCCTAATCCAAATCTCTTTTCAAAATTACATTTAGAAATCTCGTTTCTGAAGTTTTCATTTTGCATTATCATAATATAACTTGATTGTGCCATGGTGTCATATATAATTCATATTTACATTATTAAATTTCCCTGCAATTTTCATAGCTGTTTTGGGAATTTACTGAATAAAAATACACTTTGTGCAGTATTCACAAAGAACTAATTTTACTACTAAAGGAATTAATCTAATGTCTAATAGATTTTTTTATTTACTAATAAGGACCTATTTTTTTAAAAACAATACTCTTAAAACCTTGCAGCTGTATGAATTGGACTGTTATTTTATATTCCACATATAAGTGAGATCGTATACTATTATATGTCTGTGTCTGGCTTATTTCATTTAGCATAATGTCTTCAGGGCCATCCATGCTGTCACAAATGGCAGAATTTCCTTTCTTTTTAAAGCTGAGTAACATTTCATTGTATGTATATACAGTACTGCACTTCCTTTATTCCTGGATAGGCATTTGAGTTGTTTGTAGGGAGGGGGAAATGAGGAGGTGATGGTTAAAGAGTACAAAATTTCAGTTGTACAAGATACCTAAGTTCTGGAGATTTAGTCTATAGCATAGTACTTATAATTAACAATACTGTATACTTAGTTTTTTCTAAGAGGGTACATCTTATGTGAATTATTCTTGGCATACACACTCACAATAATAATAAAGAGGATGGGAAACTTCTGGAGGTATGGACACGTTTATGGCCTTCATAGTGGCAATGGTTTCATGGTGTATGTTTAACCACAAAGTCATAAAGTGGCATAGATTAAATATGTACAGCTTTTAATACATCACTCATACCTCAACAAAGCGGTTTAAAAAATGCTCTCTGATTGATTATGATATATTTATGCCTCCCTGTGAGTAATCCCTTCTTAAACCAAATCTGGGTTTGGCCATGTAATTCGTTTCAGCCTTTTGAATAATTGGTCAATATCAAACACAACAAAGGAGCACAGACTTGAAATGTGTTTCCCTTTTATTATTATTATTATTAGTGTTATTGTTATTGTTGCTGCTCCTGGGATAGCCTGCTACATATTGAGGGACATATGACTCAATCAGCTCCTCTGCTAAAGCTGACAACCAGTCAGATCTGCAAAGCAGTGCTTGCCAAATGACCACCATTTGACTGAATGAGAAAGTGCATCCAATACCAGCAGAAGGACCACCTAGCTGAGTGCAGGCCAAATTGATCACCTAGAGGATTGTGAGTTAAATAAATGCTTGTTTTTTCTGTCACTAAAAGTTGATGTGATTTATTATATAGAAAAAAGCTAACTGATACAGAAATTGGTACCAGAAATGAGGCACTACTGTAATAACGTGAAACATGTGACAGTGGCCTTGGGACTATGTGGCAGGCAGTGGCAACAGGAAATTTTTCATGCAGTCTGGAAAAGCTGTGAGAAAACTGTTAGTGAGGGAAGAAAAAACTGGTGAGAAAACTGTTATTGAAGGCTAGGAAAATGGCATCTTGTGTGAGTCTGTAACAAACAGTTGAGAAAACTGTCACTTGTGGTATTTTGGAATCTCAAAGAAGTGCTTTTTCAGTTTGGTTAGAAGGGATGTTGAAAACATCTGTTAGATACTCCTAACCACATAAAATAAGGTATTATAACAGGCAGTTGAGCTAAACAGGGAACCATTTAATGTGTAAGCAGAATTTAGAGAGAATATAGAGGGACAGAACTTGCTGTGTTAGGAAATAAAACTGGCCATCGATTCATTCTCCCTAGCTTACAAATGATTTTCAAAGAAAATGCAGTCCAAGGACACATTTTGTATGGCTGTAAACCATGAACTATTAAAACTTTTAAACTATTTAAGTCAGAGTCTACTGGACAGTACAAACTAGACTAGGGTTTCTCAACCATAGCTCTATTGACATTTGTGACCAGATAACTGTTCACTCTGGGGAGTGTTTTGTGCATGGAAAGATGTTTAGGAATATCTCTAGCCTTTCACCACTAAAGGACAGAACACTGCCCTCACTCCAAACATGTCTCCAGACTTTTTCAAATGTCTCCTGAACAGCAAAACCACCCTCTATTGACAGTCACTGAGGCAGACGAAACAGATTCTAAGGATCTTTATGAGCCTTAATTCCTGCTTCTTTGATTTTTGGTAAAATAAAACAAACCCAACAAAGCAAAATAAACTACGTTAAAGAAAGAAGCCACTTTGTCCACCACATCAAATCCTTATGTATCTGTTTCCAAGGTTTTAGAGATTTAATGCAGGGAGAGAAGTAAGGAGGGCAGAAGACTTTTGGGCCTTTCAATGAGCAAGTAGCAACTAAGTAGCACCCATACTCTGCAAGCACAGAACTCTTTTTTTTTTTTTTTTTAACATAAAGGAAAAACAATAGTATGGGTGGATGAATCCAAGAGTCCAGAAAGCAGAGCCAAAAGCAATGGGAAATAATGAAGTGGGGAGTCACTCTCTGGGAGAACTGGGCCCTCAGGAAGGAGCATTCCCTGCTCCAGGGTGAGGGCTGTCACCGTACACACCTCTCAGGACTTCAGACAAGGTCTACAACAGGCTGTACATGACTCTTGTTTCCCCCCCCTTTTGAATTAGAAAATCTTTTGTGATTATCCTATTGTTATCTCATCATCAAGTGTTGGATGTGAGGAGGGAAGGTAACTTGATCTTTTATTTCATAGGTTTCTGGATCCTGAATAACTATCTGATTGTAGAGTTTATGGCCTTGGATTTTGAAGTTGGGATACCATGATTATCCACTAAGACTTCTGGGGAATGAATGCATTTTGCATTGTGAGAAAAGTGAAGCATCGGGCTTCCAGGACACACTGTGGTATATATCTTTACAATTAAGATTCCTTATTTATACAGGCCTTGCATATTCATTCCTACAGGTGGTCTCCTCCAACACTGATTCTTGGCCGATCTATATGACTTATTACTATTTTGGTCAATAGCACAATAGCAAATCTAGTTGACATAAATGGATAACTGAAAAGAGCTTGACTATTGGGGCTTGCCCTCTCTTGATGCTCTTTGACCCTCTGCATTTCCACCTTGCAGAGATACCTGGGCTAGTCGACTAGATGAGGGAGAAATGACAGGGTCATTCTCATCATCTCAGCTAATGAGTCAACCCCCAGGAGCAGAAGCAGAAGTAGCAGTTAAACACAGAAGCATGAGTGAATCCAGCCCAGATCAATGGAAGAATAGCCTAGCTGAGCCCAAGTGAAATGATCAAACTTACATACAAAATTTTAAGCAAAATAAGTAGTCACTGCATTAAGCCACTAAATTGTAAGGGGGTTCATAATATAATCATGAAATAATTATTCCCAGAGATCTGTTGCTAGTTGTAATACATGTTTAAAATACTGTAAGAACGTTAGATTTCCATACCACCTGCATTTCCTTTTTACTATTGCTTGGACAAAACCCATCCATAGTAAGTCCTCAATACATGTTTAGTGAAGAGAAATTAATTATAATCAGCCTCTAATTGGTTTAGATAGCGGTGTTACGTTTTCAGCTACCAAACTGTTTTCTTTGTTGACTTTGAAAAAGATTTCACCTTTAGATTGGTCCTCTATTAATTTCAAATGATTTGATCTCTCCCTTTCCTTCTATCCAATTCTAAGGAAGGCTTTGTGATTAAAGAAAGCCTCTAGCAAAGCCTGCAAAGTCCTCACAAAATATGATCAATGTGATGATATGTAAGCAGTTGCTATTTTCCCTTAAAATTATGCTTAATGGTGAGGATGCCCCTTATGAATAAGATTATAGATGTAGAGCTCATTTGCATAAACATACTTAAAGGGACTAGAGAGTGCAGCTCTTCATCTTCATGTGCAAGGAAATGGAAAACAGCAATATGCTCAATAGGCTACATGCATGGTCTAATCACAGGGCTCTGTGTGTCACTTTATTAATTAACATATAAATAGCTGCTATTTAAATTTCTGTCTCTGAATGACTCACTGTAAGAGACATCAACTAGATATTCCAATTAATGAGATGGCATTGCATAATATTATAGAAAGTGGGTATCTCTGTTAGTACTCTTGGAAATTAGAGGAAATGGTAAAGAGTGTGGCAGATGTCTTCATCAGACAAAGAGCTGTTTGACAGGCACCCAGATCCACTGACCTAATAGCCTTGGGCATGGGGAATGAGCCAGGACAGTGAGGGGTTAGAGGTGTGTATGTATCACCTATTATGAAAAGATTTGCTTACTGTATTTTTACAGTTTGATGGGATTTATTTTTATAACCGATACTAGGCAGTGTCACTCATTAGAAGACAAGACTACATCTAAGAGAATGGGAAACAAGTTTTATGCATGGCTCCTACTACCTTCCAAAAAATTTAAAACTAGATCATTACTACCTCTTACTGAAAAACAGCCTGTTAAATATTGCCCTGTCCTATTAAATATCATAAACCAAGTAATATAATTTCATGATATATTTATATATGTATAAATATAAATATACACTCCAAAGAACTTAGAATAATTTAATTTTTATCCAAGAAAAAAAATATTATTTTTGCCAGCCAACAACAACAAAAATGTAATATCCAGCAGAATTTTTGTACTGAAAAGTGGAAACAAAAGATGGCATAGAAACAAAAGATGGCATGTTCTTACATGAATAAAATTAGAACATGAAGTTAAAAAATTATTTCTCCAAGTACATTGTTTTTATATCTAGTTTAGGTAAAAAAATAAAATTATGTAGCTTTATCATATAAGTTAAATGTTTTTATAAATCGATATCCTTTATGATCTTATATAAATAATCCTTTCTGATACTATGTGTCATTTTATAATATAATATTTTATTTCATAGCAATATTTACATATAAATGCTTCCTATATTTGTGGGCACTATGTATTTCAATTTTCTTATTAATTCTTATTTCAAATATTTCCCTGCATCTTTCCACGGGTCATAAGCCCAGTATTCACCATAGCTGCTTAATTGCTTAATAAATATTGCCTAAAAAAAAACACCTTACCATTATAGAATTAAACATTTTTTAATAATTAGAAAGCGATACACTGAAGCTCTCCTTATAATCACATCAGGTTTTGTAGGTCCTTTTAGAACCACAAATCCCTCAGTTGCTAATTTAACGCAATGAAATGGGTGCAGGCTTAATTAATGTTTTTGGATTATATGATATTGACATACCTGTAGTTTTGGTGTGCATTTTTTTATCACAGAATCCTCTTTTAAAAAGGATAATGAGAAATTCCTTTATTACCACTCATATTTGATTCATATTTCAGTAACTGTAATTGTTTCACCATCATTCCTGTTAGTAACAGACTGACTTCATTTTATTGTATCAAGCTATTTTTCAGGGTAAGTGACTAATTTTGCACATAAAATCTAATGACCCAAGTGTTCATTTAAAAAAGGCTTCCGGCTTCTGATATTTATTCCTTTAGGACATGTAGTTTCAATTTTTAACCTGTTGATTGTAGAATTGGATTTGATTACACTTAACATTGCATCATTATATTCTGATTCTAGATAAATAAGTTTAAAATATACATATTAATATATATCAAGAATGTGATGATAATTTTTAAAAGTTACTGATGCAAACATTTTTAAACTCATCTAAGTCAACTGTTCTGTGTTTTTCATACATTATGCCTTCTCCTGTAATATTTTCCGTATTCACAACAATCTTTAGTTCTACATATGTGAAGCAATTATTTCATCTTTCTTTCACAAACAGGTAAGACTGTTCATACTCCCCAATAACTCTATATTTAAATATTTGCATGGATATGTTTGGCTAAAACATCAAATGTATATTTATTTCTTCCCTATGTCTTACACCATTAATCTAAGTAAGTAGAAATAAAAAGAAAAGCTTAGAGTATATTTCTATCATCCCATCAATAAATACTAAAGGATCATCACTTTCCTTGAGCTTGTTCAATCTGAAGACATTACAGCAGTAGTTTGTAAGTGTTATGTAATCACTCTCAATCCCTACATAAATTAAATTATATATTAATACCCTGCTCGCAATACACATATGAGGCAAATGCTAGCATGTGCCTACATTTTATAGATGAGAAAACAGGCAGAAAGTGGTTGCATGACTTTCTGAAAACCATACTCTTGAGCCTGTGCTCTGAACCACTGCCCTGTAATAAATTAGCTTCAGGATATCTAGCCAGCAACAACAGTTTCCTGAAATTATATTTTCCAGATTTTTTTAATTCACTGCAACTTAATTACTTAAGACATTTGTTGTTACAAATTTCTCATTTCTCATTTCCCATTGTTGTTTCCTTCACATGTGAACTACAAATTATATTTCAAATCTGACCCTGCATAAATTATTCCACCTTAATTAAATGCTGTTTGGATAACTTTATATTATTACTTTAAATGATATAATACCAGCTTCCAGTTTATGTATTGAGTATGAAAAATTTAACTGGAGTAAAAAAAAGAAAAATCCCATCAAAGGCTCTCTCTTTTAATTGCTAAACATATTTTTTTATTAATTAAGCAGTCTATACATTAAAAGTTTCATATATAAAAAAGCGAAAACAAATTGACACATTCTACTGTTTTTTATACCAGGACTCATAATCCAATGAATTAGGATAAAGGAATTTGGCAATTTGTCTGTGCCCAGAAAATTTAGTCTTACTACAACCTGAGTCATTTATTCACGTTTCATCTAACAAATCTACTTATGTAGGACATAATAAATTTTTTAACACTGGACCTTCACATGGACCTGAATCTTTGATTCTCTTTTCCTGACTTGATGAATACATGTTATCTGCTGTTATGAGTTCCTATAGGAAAGGTAACTGCAAGCTCTCTCTTTTTAGTTTCTATGCATTTACATGTTCTCTTAGTCTTTAACGCTTCCTTTCATATTCTTTTCCACCTTTTGCTTTCTCCAAGAACATGTCAAAATATTTCTACACATACCCTCACCTCTGCAGCAAGGAGGTATAGCATGTATTATTAAAAGTTTTACATAACTGTTCTGGAGAGAGAATCATGAGAAAATAATCTTTTAATGAGCCCAGTTATCTTAGCTCTTTATTACATCATTCTAGAGATTTTTTGTTTTATAATACTGATTTAAATTTGGATACATTGGAGGAAGTTTAACATGGAACAAACGGTCTGTGGTGTGTGTGTCTGCCTGTACATGTGCAAAAAACAAGTGACAGATTCTAGGCAGAAAAATCCACATGCATGTACCAGTTGTGTTTCTAAAACCATGGAGTGTATTTTTGAGTCTTGCACTGAACTGTGTTATGATTTACAGTTCACCAGAGTCTCCAGCAGTGCTATATAAATACTTCATGAAACATTCTATTGAGAATATTAGCATTTTAAGATATAACAGGAAGTATTTATATGCTTTTCCTTTTGGCAAACAATTTTTGTCAGTAAATATGAAGACATGAAGAACTCGTATGTTTTGTTTATGGCTGGGAAATCTTGCTTGGGAAATTACTATATGCTGAGCCTTTGCCTGCTGAGATTCTATTAAGTCTTTATTGCAATAGAAGCAAATTCTTTTTTTTTAATATCTAAAGATTAGTATCATTAGGAAATGCTGTATATTTTGCAATTTAAATTTGTTGTAAGGTGTCTTTTACAAATCTTCAGTATTTAAAGAAGTTAACCATTTCCCATGGGCCACAAACACATTTTCTTTCTTCACCCAATTCGGGAAAGAAAGAAGAAAACCTTCTTAAGTGAGATTGGGGCAAAGTGAAAACTATCATTCAAATAAACATAACCCCCATACCCAGATTGTTTATTTTCAATATAATTAAAAAGTAAATGTTATACAATATACAGAAATAGATGCTTTCTAATTTTTCCATAGTCCTTAAGCCCGTGGGTACATCACAGTTCTCAACTGATACCAACTTTAAGTAATTACATTTAGTCGTGACATTAGGGAGAATAAGATGAAGAAACATGTCCTGTTCTGTTTAATAAACTTTTATAAAATACTTGCTAGTCTAAGCAACAGGCTTAGTGCCATAAACATGAAAATGAAACACCATGTGGTGCCTGTCATTGCAGTACTTTTAACTAATAGGGAAGGAAAAAAAGATGTTTACATCATAACATAAGGTACTCAAAAGTAATTATGACAGATTTACAAAGCGATATTCCAGACAACAAGAAGGAAAAATTATTTTTGAAAAAGAGAATTAGGAATTGCTTCATGAGTAAAATTAAGAATGCTAGACTAGAAATTTCCAACCTATGTCTGACTTAAAATGGTTAGGGCAAAAATAATTTTATCCATGATACCAGAATAAAGATAAATCAACTTTTTTCCTAGTTCCATTATTGTTTTTATACATCTACTTTTTTCTAAGGATCTGTGGGAATGACAGAGAAGAGAACAAACTCTACACACACTTTATATTTACTAGTGATTTAAATTTATATTTAAATTTATCATCACTTTTATAATTTGAAATTAAGACATGATGTTTTAAAAGTGCAAAATCCAAGCTTTTTTCTGTCATAATTATTTTTCACCACATTAATTCCCTCTTGTGTCCAAATAATACTCTGAAGCATCATATATGTCCTTAACGAGAAGAAAAGTATGCTTTTAAATCTAAATACCTGAAAATACTAAAGAATAGCCCATTCACCATCCCATCCTCCAGATCAGTTCATAGAAGAGAAGATAATTTAATAGAAGGTCATTTAATATGCAGATGCCCCTGATACCTCTACATGGCTATAACCTTTCAAGGTAGATGTGATTCCTGAGGGAATCATTGGTTTATTTGCGGTTCTGTTTTTTTGTTTTGTTTTTAACTGATACGCCCACCATCTACCATATAGGGAGAGTTTCTGTGCTAGTTTCATCCTGCCAGTCTGTGAACAAGAAAAATCACATTCTTATTCTTTCTTACAAACAAACAAAAAAACTAAAATCAATCTAAAAGACAATCAAACAAAAAAGACACTTTTATTTCCAGTCTTGCTGGTATTGTTGTTTGATTTGGCCTAGGTCAACTTTCTTGGAGTAATTAGGTCATAGATTGAAAGCACTATATGAACTTAAATACTATATTTATGTCCCTTATCAAAAAATTCAAATCTTGATATCTTTATTTTATTAGGGAGAGTTGTAGATAACGATGTCTCAAAAGCAAGGTCTGTGTGGAATAAGGCTTATCTCATTTTTATGAAGGACCTTAAGACAGACTATTTGAAATTCCAAGCTGCTTTGATGGCTGAATCAGTGATGTGGAAATCCCTGTACATAAGAACCATATCAGAATCATGGCTGAAAACTACTATTGATCCACTTATGTGG
Organism: Rhinolophus sinicus; assembly: GCF_036562045.2. Lineage (NCBI taxonomy): Eukaryota > Metazoa > Chordata > Mammalia > Chiroptera > Rhinolophidae > Rhinolophus > Rhinolophus sinicus. Next base: position 132,085,722 of record NC_133753.1, read on the forward strand.
GAAAATTGAGCAAAGTGCCTATAATCTTTCAGTGTTTTCTGTAAGAATTAATGAGCTATGTATGACACAGAATTTCAAGAAAACTGGACACACCATCTATGTTTGTGCTTAGAATTTACTTATTTGCATACTTATTTATTATTTGGTATGCAAGAGAGTGTTTGAAAGACAGCATTCCACTGGTTGGAATGTCAAATATTCCTCTGGGAAGTAATAGTGGAATGTGGAATAAAGATGAGTAATTCCAGGCATGTAGCCTGCTGGGTGATTTATTTAGTAGTTTTGTTAACAATTCCATTTGTTCCTACAAAAACTTCTAAACTTCTGAGTATTTACATTTTTCTTGTACGATCTTAAAGGCAATAAACATACTTACAGTCGTTTCTAGACTTGGTGTTAAAAGCAGTGATTTAAGGAATAATCAACATTTAAGTGGGGAAATTAGAACATAAAATAACTTATTGTCACATAAATTACTTTTATGATATACTACTGTAACTATGTGATGGATAGGCAAGTTCTCATTTATAATTGGTTTGCTTATTGTTTATGCCTTAACATTATGCATGTTTGTTTTTTTTTGCTATAAAATATCTTAAATGTTTTTTCCATAATCTATAATAAGCATGTCCAACAGAGCTTCTACTAATAAAGTACTGACTTAAAGATTAGAAGAGTTATTATAAATTTGTGATTAGACCCACTCTCAGCTTCTCTGCTTCCATGGCTTCTAGACACTTAATATTTTTTAGGACAAATAATATGGAATGGCAAATAGCTGTCTATTCTAGACCAATTCAGGGGCAAAATACTGCATTACTGACACATGTTTAACGTTACTGCTATTTAATAATGGTATAGCTTATAATTCATTAACACAATATTTCTAGTAACTTTGTCTTTCTTACCATGGCATATTTTGGTACTTCTCCCATACAACAGAATTTGTGAGTATATATGTATCCTCAATAAAATTCCAGTGGCATTGTTTCATGGTTCACACATGGGCAGCTACTGTATCAAAAACATTACAGCTAAGCCTGGCTCTATTTATATGTTCTAATCAAAAGGGACATTTGACAGTTAATTTTGGGGAAAAGTATCTTTACTGACGTAATGATTTTAGGTGTGGTGTATTGTAGGTATATTTAAATTGGGGCTGGACTATTTACAGAGTGTCTCTAGGTAAAAATTATGAAATAAGATGGTGTGAGGTATTGTTATCAAATAAGTTAGGGATTAAAGTAGAGATAGCCTGTTGAGAACAAACGTTCTATATTCTGCAGTTGGCCGTTTCACATATGGCTTAAATTGTTTCCTGTCATTTTCTCCCTCTGCTTTCTCTCTCTACTGACATGTAAATTCAACTCATGGATGCTAAATCTTTAAAATCATACAAACTTCTCACTCAGCCTAAATCATTTTCAGCAGCAAACATTCTTCAGGCATATTCACAAAATTGGTTCTGTGAAGCTTGAGAGACATATGAGTAAAAAACCTTTTGCTTTCCTTCCAGCCTCCTTTAATTTGTTCTTGAGAAAAATATTGCATTGCCCAGAAAAAGCTGCCTTTCCTCTTCCAAGTTCACGATTCTCCCCATTGCTATGATAACAACCATCAATAATAGCTCCCATGTTTCTGGTACTTTTCAACTCATGAAGTGATCACAGTGCCTCCTTTGGCATTATGTTTTGTGTAGAGGGGGAGGCTGAACTCCAGCTTGCTCAGTGAGTGGGAGAGCTGAAAGTAGAACCTGTATCTAGTGACTACTATTGATGCTCTTCCAATTGTTGCTGTACAGCCCATCACGCCCACCCTGTGTGTATGCCAACTCTAGAAAGGTAGAACTGGAATGTTCCCAGGGTCACTTAATTAGTTAATTAGTCTGCTTCTATACATGCACCCTTTCTGAAAATTAGAAAATGTACTTTCAGATGGACCCTGCTGATGTATTACTTGTCTAGCAAAAAAGTGTGTGTGTGTGTGTGTGTGTGTGTGTGTGTGTGTGTGTCTGTGTGTGTGTGTGTGTGTGTGTGTGTGCAAAGAAAAACAAATTCAGCTTCTGCCCTACTGAGCAGTGACCCAGCCTGCTAGTGGCACAGCCATGGCAAGAGAGAGAGCACATGAGCTCTGACTGAGCCTCGTTCTTCTCAGCCCATCTTCTCAGAGGGAACAGGGGGCTTCCCTTCCCTCTGCCCATGCTGCATATCAACCCCATTCATCTCCATTCCACTCAGCACTCCTTGTACCCAATCATATTTAGCATCTAAAGTTTAGATGTGGGTAAGCTCCTCTCAACAGCTTACTGAGATAAAAATAAACTTGTTCTCAATTTCATTATTACAAAACTTTGTCTGTGGTTCTGTCAGGTATATTGTTCCCTGTCATATCTGCTTTTTCATTTTAAAAGAACTAATTCAATTCTGAAAATATATATGAACAAAACACAACATTTCTAAGGTTAGGAACATTTTACCATAATTAGTCACATCGATAAAACTTGAAGATCAAAGGTTTCGGCACAAATCAGGGAAATGGACACTCTTTGTGGATCAGTCATTGAATTTTTCTTAAAATTATACCCCTTCAATTTCCTGTTTCTTTTTTCTGTGTACATTTTTGATGTTTTGAAAGATTTAGTGCAATTCTGTGAATCTGGAAAACAACATAATTGATGGGTTATTTGTATAAGCAAATCCACATTAATGCAAAGTTAGAAATATGTTACAAATGAGTTTGACTTCTCAAATTTGCTTTCACGGATGTGACTGGTAATTGCTCTCAAGGAACAACTCACTATTTCCTCTTTCAAGAGGCTTATGACAGGGGAGCAGCAATCAGGAATGAATAAACCCAAGGGCGCTGAACAATCTCACACAACCCAACAGAAAATAATTGTGACATCCATTTCTAAAATTCGTAGCAAAGCTTTTGAACAGATTCTCTTAAACTTTATTACAGCACATATACTGCGATATGGATTCTATAAAGATGAAATATAACAATTCGCTTTTGCTAAATTAAATGTAGGCTTTAAGCTTTTAAATCAAACAACTGCTTTGATTACAAAGTCAATGTAAAACTAAAAACAAATGTTTGAGAATACATCAAATGTGTCCATGTACCATGCAGCAGCTATACTTCAATGAAGTAAGAGTGTATTCTCATTCCATCATTTTGGGGAGCAAGTTAACATTCTAGTTTTGAATACGATACAATGTTGGTATTTGACCTCAACTCTTAGCCTTTGTGCACTTCAAAAGATTCCCCCAAATAATTTTAAAATAAACAGGAAAAGGTTAAGCAGTATTTATACAGATAAATTATCCAATAGCTATTGATATTTCACATCAGATATAAAAACAGAAAAAAAATAAAACCAACTGCTTTCTAAGGTTTCTAAAATATTTTATGTCATCATCACCAATAATATGGGGGTAAGAATAATAGAAAGTATTTATTGTTAGTGTTTTTCTAGAGTCTTGAGTTTTGTGGCTTAAGATATAAAAGTCCTCACAGTCAGTATTCTTTTTTTTTTCCTCAGTCTACAAAAAGGACGTTAAGATTAGGCAAAATAGGGATTAAGTTGGCTCACTGAAAACCAGTATGGATGTTGTCAAGTAGTACATTCAATTAGATAAAAGTATTACATATAATTACATATGTTAATATTATGTAATTTATTTATATGTTATTAATGTGTAAAAATCTTATAATTTGTTGTTATAAAATATATATTCTCCTTTTCTTGACATGATCTTTCAAAAAAGTCCAGCTTATCAATTATTTCTTTCATGGATCATGTCTTTGGTGTTGTATCTGAACAGTCCACATCATACTCAAGGTCATCTAGATTTTCTCCTATGTTATCACTCAAAAGTTTTATAATTGTGCATTTAGTATTTAGGATTATGATCCATTTTGAGTTAACTTTTGAGAAAGGTGTAAGGTTTTTGTCTAGATTTGTTTTTCTTTTTGCATTTGGATGTCCAAATGCTTCAGCACCATTTGTTGAAATGACTATCTTTGCTCCATTTTATTACCTTTGCTCCTTTGTCCAAAATCAGTTGACTATATTCAAGTGAGTCTATTTCTGGGCTCTCTATTATGTTCCACTGATCAAGTTGTCTAGTCTTTTGCCAATACCACACTGCCTTGATAACTGTAGCTATCTAGTAACTCTTGAGATTGAGTAGTGTCAGTCCTTGAAGTTTGTTCTTCTTCCGTAATATGTTGGCTATTCTGGTATTTTTTTGCCTCTCCATATAAAATTTAGAATCAATTTTTCCATATATTGATATACATAACATATATAAAATACCATCCATATAGCTATCCATAAAATACTTGCTGGAATTTTTATTTGGATTGTACTGAATCTATAGATCAAGTTGGGAAGAACTGACATCTTGACAATACTTTTATTCTTATTGATGAAAATGGAATATCTATTTAGTTTTTCTTCAATTCATCAGAGTTTTGTAGTTTTCCTCAAATAAATGTATGTCTTTAAAAGGTAAAATTTATACAATTATTGAGTAATGAATTCTATTATGTTAACACAAATAAAAGATACTTAGCCTGACTTTTGAATTATTCACTTATTAGTTTTATTCAACAAGTTCACAATTTGACCTTACAAGGCTACATTTAAAAGATAATTCAGGAACAGCTTTAGTCCTTATAATCAATCTCACCTGTCTATGCCAAAATATCAAATGAATGATAAGAGAAACATGGAATGGTGGTGGTGGTTGCAGCAGAGGCAACAAAAGAATCTTTTGATTATTTGGAAGTTGAAAATGCAACAGTTTTAATGTACTAGAACATTTCAAAATGGCTGTGGATATAAGACCTTTAAGCAACTCAGCCACTAAGAACAATTATTGAAAGATCAGCATTTCTAGGCTGACATTCTTTCAAATAGAAAGTGATGTTCAAATTGATATCCAGTTTGTGTTTCTCACACAATACATATACTAGGTATTTATAGTACTGTTGTTGGTCATTATCAAAACATTGCCACAGAGATTGCACTTTCAGTTTCAGAAAAGCAGGTTATAATCATATAGCTCATATTAATAATTATAGCTCATAAAGCATTCACTTATCATTTCCCAATAAATAATCCTCATAAACTCTTGATTTCTGCAGGACAGGATTTGAGTATTTCTCTTTATCAAAGTTGGAATATTTTAAGTTTCTATTACCTAATGATTTAATTAATCTAACTGTGATTGGAAGCTGCCATTACTGGTATAGTTTATTTAAATTATTTCTATGTGATGAAAGAAAAGCGAGACTCTTGAAGAAAACGAATTATTATTTTTAATGGATTTTTTTTTGAAATAGCTCTTTATGTCTGCATTATATCATTCCCTTGTCTAACCAATGCATTCACAAGAGCAAGCTAACTCAATTGAGGTCACATATCTACATAAGAGGAGACTTTTTACCATAATTCTATTATTACTATCCAGGGAACTTAACATATATGTAGGAATACCTATTTTAAAGTATGTAGACAATTTTAGAAATCAAATGATACACCTGATGATGACAATAATGCTTTTATATTTTTTCATTAATTTGTTTTGCTCATTTCATAGTAATGTGACTCTAATATGAAGAAAATAATGGAAGTTCTGAAAGGGGAATGACTGACCCTTATCAGATAATTATTATAGGGTCAAGACTAGCACACACATTACTCTTTTAATTGTAGTTTGCACTACATGCTTTCACCAACTTTATGAGATGATAGATCATTTCATACTTTAATTACCAAGTACGCAATTACTTTGAATTATCAGGGAACTATTTCTTGTTTTTTTGTTTTTTTGTTGTTTTGTTTTTATTTATTTATTTATTTTTTTATTTCTGTCTTCCTTTGGGCTGCACATCAGAGATACACATCAGAGATCTAAAATTTTTAGGATGTCCTAAAATTTCATTCTGAATAATTAAAGACCTGGGTTTACCAATAAGGTCAAGTTTAGGCCAGACTGGCGTCTTTTGAACGTATTGCCACCTTTGGTATCAGAACTACACAACTGTTGTACTTGAAGCCTCCAGCATCTGTCACATGGATTATCCCAGTGACTTCATCCTGTTCTCCTTCCCTTTTCATTCTATTGAAACCTCTGAAATTTCACAGTCTGAAATAGCTTTTAAAATGCCTATCTGATTATCTAATTACGTCGATGCTCTGCACGATATCTTTTTCTTATTTTTTCCAGTCTCCATGATCTGGCCCTTTCCTGCTTTGACTTTTCCAAACCACATTGCCTGTGTCTCCTCACTTCGTTTCCTACATTTCTAACATACAAAACCTCTGGCAGTCCCCTAACATGGCAAGATGTTCCACATTTTCAACATTTGTTGATCCCTGTACCTAGAATACTTTACCTGCTTGATCTTTTGATCATTCATTGAAGCCCAGTTTAACGATCTCCTCCACAGGTGAACTGCACGTCCATGAAGCCATCTTTGCAAACATGTACCTCTAAACGTAACATTTCTATGATATATTACAATTACCTCTCATGCATATTGCCTCCACTAGTCTGAATTCCCTTGAGGATAACAAGGAAATATTTATTTTTGTGTCATGAGTCCATAGCTCTGGAACCTGACACACAGTAGGTGCTTCATAAATGTGTGGTAAATAAATGAATGCTGATGGAACAGCATTTAAGTCTGTGGGTTAGAATTTGATACACTCCTGGATAAAGATTCAGAGAGGGCAAATAAAATTTCAGAAAAGTTCTTAATGAATATTCATGTAAGAGCTCTGGTTTCAAAACACAAGAAAAAGGAGAAATAATAAAAGCTTAGTACTATACTAAAATTAGATAATGTACATTTTGTATTATTCAAGTAACGTTTATGATTTTTGGGCTTCTGTTCAAATTTAATTTCATGTTTTCTGGCAAAAATATTCATCTATAATAACAGCTGGGCTCTTGAAATATAAGTACTATTTGTTTGTATTTTGAACCTGACATTAGTATTTACCATGTTTCCCCGAAAATAAAACCTAGCCAGACAATCAGCTTTAATGTGTCTTTTGGAGGAAAAATTAATGTAAGACCCAGTCTTATTTTACTATAAGACCGGGTTTTATATAACAATGTAATATAATATATACTAGGTCTTATATTAAGTTTTGCTCCAAAAGATTCATTAGAGCTGAGTGTCCGGCTAGGTTTTATTTTTGGGGAAACAGTATATCAAGTAGAGGATTTGTAAAATATATTTGAATTAGTCTATTGAAATATAGAGTGTGTATGATCTGGTATGGCTTATGAAATGGGAGGACTTACTTGTCTGCGAGGTCTGATGTGCATGAAGTCTGTTTTGTTGTTCGGTAAACTGAAGTCTATCTCTGATGTGGTTTTAGGATAATAGAATACATGTTAAATTATACATATGTTTCACAGCAATTTTAGTGTCTATAGATTAACTAATGTCTTCGATATTTATTTCAGTGATTTTAACATCAACCATATTAGAGAACAAGGTAAACTGTCTTTCAGATTTCCTGGATGAAAATTTTTCTGGCAGTTACTGTTTCCTCAAGAGGAGTGGGAACTGTGTACTTATTATGATAGTTTTTATCATGTACATTTCTCATCATTATTCACATCACTGTTTGAAAGCATTAGTTTAAGAGAAAAGTCAGGAGAAGGCTGAGTTCAATGTGTTTTTTCTCTGTCCCTTTATTAACATCAGTGTAGTGTTTATTTTTCTGTTTTCTTGTGAGTCGCTAAAAACTGTGAGTTTATACAGTAATGCTATTCCATGTCCAACAGGTAAAGAGATGAAAAGTTTGATAATATGTGAACAGATTTATTAAGAGAGGTAACATGTTGCTGATATTGCCTGTTCTGTATGTTCTTCCTTTAAAAAGCCAAGAAATAGGTGTGACGACAGAAATATCTAAATACTGGATGGAAAAGTGATCCGTAAACATTTAAAATCATGTAAAAACACAAAATAATCACTGATAACGAAATCAACTGGTGAGATTATTTAAAAATAAATAGCACTCCATGCGTTGCCATAGTTACAGACAAGATTGCTTTTTATGTATTCAGTGGACCTCTTCCCTATCTGAAAACAAAATAAGAAATGCACTTCCTCCAGAAGAAGGAAGGACCCGTCACTTTGTACTTTAGCCTTATGTTTACTAACCTTAGGAGCATCTGCCCTGGACAGCAGGCGCTTGACAGTTTCTTGCAGCTTAGCAGGAGTCAACTGTAGAAGAAGGATGGCTGCATTGTGTCAGGGCCAGTGGGTTCCGCACTCATCCTGGAAACCATCTAGCAGAGCTCATGTGGCAAATGATGCATGGAAATAGGGGGCAAACATCTCCCACACTGTAAGCCTTCTGTTCTCTTAAACGGCACACATTAAAAGAGAACGAGATATCTGTGTATGTGCTGTTTTCCTTTATTCTTATTTCAGAGCATTAGTTGGAGTTTCACAATAGATAGCTGCCTTATCCCTGGTAGGATGAGAAAATCTGTTTGAAAAGATGTTCAAATAAATTGGAAAAGAAGAAAGACACATAAGGAAGTTAGATAAAAGAGATATTCTGATCCTCAGGAGGAGGTTGTCTTGCTGAGAAAATGAGACCTGATTTTGTTTTGTTTTGTGTCCTCCATCTCTAGGACTATGGATCCTTAAAAAGATTATTTTTCCTTGAAATCTTATGTCTAATGGTCAGCTTGGCCTGAATTGCATTAGCTATTTCTTATTGTTCAGAATTTACAAACTTTAACACCTTTTTATTAAAAAAAATTCTGTGTTTTTCTTTTTTTAAGAAACCTGCTAATGATAATTGTTTAAGAGCTTATCTTACAGCTGAAAAGATAAATGAGTTCTTTTTTATAGAAAAAAATAGGGTGGAGATAGGTTCTCCATCCTAAGACTGAGTAGCCTACGCAAATATTAGAACTTAATTATGTATTGACTATAATTTTCTTTTTTTAAGTGGTTTGGGCTTTTTAAAACAATATTTTTCAATTACAGTTGACATACAATACTATATTACTTTCAGGTATACAACACAGTGGTTAGACATTTATATAACTTACAAAGGGATCACCCTGATAAATCTTACCTATTAACACCATCCATAAATATTACAATATTATTTACTATATTCCTTATGCTATACTTTATATCTCCATGACTATTTAGTAACTACCAATTTGTACTTCTTAATCCCTTACCCTTTTTTACCCATCCCCCAAACCCCCTCCCATCTGAAAACTATCAAAATGTTCTCTGCATCTATAAGTTTATTTCTATGTCGTTTGTTCATTGATTATGTTCTTTAGATTCCACATGTAAGAGAAATCATATGGCATTTGTCATTCTTTGACTCTACTCAGCACAATACCCTCTAGGTCCCTCCATGTTGTTGCAGACAGCAAGATTTCATTCTTTTATATGTCTAAGTAATATTCCATCATATATAGGTACCACCTCTTTTTTATCCATTCATCCATTGATAGACATCTAAGTTTCCTCCATATCTTGGCTATTGCAAATAATGTTGCAATGAACATATGGATGCACATGTCCCTTCAAAGTAGTGTTTTGGGTTTCTTTAGATACCCAGAAGTGGGATTACTGGATCCTTCTTTATCTCTTGTTATAGCCTGTTTTAAAGTCTATTTTGTCTGGTATTGCTACTCCAGATTTTTTTGTTGTTGTTTCCGTTTTCATGAAATATCTTATTCCATTCCTTTACTTTGAATCTAGGTGATCTGAAGTGAGTCTCTTGTAGGCAGAATATGTAAGGGTCTTTTTTGCTTTTCCATTCAGTACCCTATGCCTTTTGATTGACACATTATATACATTTACATTTAAAATAATGGTTGACAGATATTTGGTTATTGCCATTTTATTATTCACATTTTTTATTTTTTATTTTTTTGTCTTTTTGTCCCTATAAGATTCCTTGTAATACTGATTTGGTGGTGATGAACTCCTTTAGCTTTTCCTTGTCTGGGAATTTCTTTATCTATCCTTTTATTTTAAATGATAGCTTTGCTGGGTAGACTAATCTTGGTTGTAGGTACTTAGTTCTCATCACTTTGAATATTTCATGCCCAAATCCCTTCTGGCCTGCAAAGTTTCTGTTGAGAAATCAGCTGATAGTCTTATCGGAGCTCCCTTATAGGTAACTAACTGCTTTTCTCTTGCTGCTTTTAAGATTCTCTCTGTCATTAACCTTTGGCATTTTAATTATGATGTGTCTTGGTGTGGGCCTCTTTGTGTTCATCTTGTTTGGGATTTTCTGTGCTCCCTGGGCTTGTATGTCTGTTTCCTTCACCAGGTTAGGTAAGTTTTCCATCAGTATTTCTTCAAATACATTTTCAATTCTTAGCTTCCTCTCTTCTCCTTCTAGTACCCCTATGATGTGATTATTGGTACTCTTGATGTTGTCCCAGAAGCCTCATTAACTATCCTCATTTTTTTGATTCTTTTTTCTTTTTGCAGTTTTGATTGGATGTTTTCTGCTACCTTACCTTCCAAATTGCTGATTCAATCCTCTGTTATCTTATCTATTGTTGATTCCCTCTATATATTCTTTTTTTGTTGTTGTTCAGTTATTGTAGTCTTAATTTCTGACTGGTTCTTTTTTATGTTTTCTATCACCAATTTTATGTTTCCTATCTCTTTGTTGAAGTTCTTACTGAGTTCATTGGGCATCCTTATTACCAGAGTTTTGAACTATGCATCTGGTAGATTGGTTGTCTCATTTTGTTTATTTCTTTTCCTGGAGCTTTCTTCTCTTCTTTCATTTGGGACATGTTTCTTTGTCTCCTCATTTTGGCTGCCTACCTCTTTTGTTCATATGTATTAGGTAGAGCTTTTAACTCTCCCAGTCTTAGTAGACTGGCCTTATTTAGTAGGTATTCTGTGTGGCCCAGTGGGACAGTCTACCTGGTCACCTGAGCTGGGTATTCCAGGTGTATCTATTGTGTAGGTTGTATGTGCCCTCATATTATAGTTGAGCCTTGGTGGTTGTTTTCATGTCATTGGGAGGGACTGAACCTCAGGCTGATTGGTTGTGAGGACTGGCCATGACTCCAGTGGAGAAACTGTTGTGCAGGGGCTGACCCTATGGAATAGGATTTGCTTCAGCAGGGCTCTGGTTCTTGTCCAGTCTGCTCTTTGGGTGTGTCATTTTTGGAGATGGTTGGGTGGTGCTCTGGTGTGGTCTGAAGCTGGCCATGAGGTGTGTGGGTTCTGGAGCCTCTTAACAGGGGCTCTGGTGCAGGTCAAGGTGAGCTGTAGCCTGTACCCTGCCCAGGGCCACTTGGAATGAGGTACATAGTGATCTACAGATGATTGCCATTTGTGCTGGAATTGGAGGTGCCTGGAAGAGACTAAGCTGTGAACTGAGGCTGGCTGCTGCTAGTGCCGGGCTTGCGGTTGCTTACCAAAAGGTACAGGGCAAACCAAGGCCAGATGCTGCTTGTTTGGGGTTTATGAACCTTTGAGAGGTTTTAGGAAAATCCACAGCATAAACCAAGATAGCCCATTCTGTTTGCATGAAAAAGTCACTGGAAGCAGTTTGGGTGGGCTCACAAGTTGGGTGAGGCAGGGACTAAGGGAAACACCAGTGGGTGAACAGTGTCAACTAGGTTGATGGAGACTCAGATATGGTGCCTGCCTGTTATGCAGGCAGGGTAAAGCGAAGGCTCAATACAAGAACAATGGCTTCTGCCTGGACTTCTTTCTGGGAGAAAGCTGCCCCTCTAGCTCATGCCCTGAAGTCAGACAATTCAGTTCCTCCCCATATGTCCCTGTGCCTTTCAAACTGCCACTCCAGCCCTGGAGCACACAGTGAGTGAGTCTGTCAGGGAGTAAGTTCATGCATGGGCCCATTAAGAGGAATGCCTGGGACTCCACCTGCCCTCCATCTCACTCAGCCACAATCTCTGCTGGTTTTCACAGCTAGAAGTTGTGGGTACTTCTCTTCTTGGCAGTGGAATCTGGGGCTAGAGAGCCTGGTGTGGGGTTGGGGCAACTTAGGAGGCACCTCCAAAGCAGAGCTATCCCTCCTGATTTTTAACCACCATATGTTGGGTGTGGGACCATCCTGTTCAGCATCTCCATCACTCCTGTCTGTATCGACGTGTCTTCTTTTGTATCTCCTTTGTTGTAGGACTTCTGTTCAGCTAGCCTTCAGGTGATTCTCAATGTTGTTCTGCATTTGTAATTTGATGTGGTTATGAGAAGAGGCAGGCACAGAATTTACTTACTCTGCCATCTTGACCAAAACCCTTGACTATCAATTTCTGTTGAGATTTGTCATTACTGTTCTTATTTAAAGCTTTTTGAATGTCATTAATTGAGTAAGCACAGTCAACATGGTCTTCTAATACCTACTTTTAAGGCATTCATATTATTAAAAACCAGATATATAGGTCCAAAATATGCAGCCACATAAAAATATCTAGTGCAATTTTATAAAATTTTTGAAGGGGTGGAGTAAGAAAATCCGCAGAGCTCCATAGCACCAGAGCTAGATTAATGAAGATAAGGTCTTATTTTTGAAAATATGTAGCAATATGGTGAAATCCAAATCCATGCTGATTGACTCTAAAGCCCATGTCCGAATGTATAAGTGCCTGATAGAAATTAAATAAAATATAAATTTTGGATCTCCCTGTGGTGGAGATCATCCCAGAATATACAACAGTAAATGATTAGGTGAAGGTCTTTACATGACAGACTTCATAGTGGGATAAAGGGAAGAAGAAAATCAGTGAACACCACACTGATCAAGGAAAGCTTTTTGGTGGGTCTTCTGAGCTGACCACTGAGGAATGTGTAGCACCTATTGGTGTTATAAGTCATGAGTAGGTGGAAAAAGAGAATTCCAATTTAGCAAAATACATGAAACAAGGCAAAGAATATAATATACTCATGAAGCTGGATTTGATTAAATAGCATGCATTAGCAGAATTCAATTCAAAATCGCTTTTTTTTAGTGCCCCCACTTCCTTCATAGCCCATCCCAACAAGATACTTTGGCAGAAATCACTGTGTTGTGAAGTAAATTGCTGGTGGAAACAAAGATGAGGAGAGTAGCTATTTGGAGCTTATTCTTGAAAATGACTCATTCAACTATGTATGATTTTGTTTTCTCAGCTAAAAATGATTAGCTACATGGCTTGAATAGCTATGCACATTCAAAGAATGAAAATGTCTTTGTATTTGGGAAATAATTAAATGGGCAGTAGAACAAAGTTTTGGGCATTTTAAGCAAAAAAAATTTTTCCTAGATGCAAAATGTTTTTCTTGGAGTGACCACTCCAAATATGGTGCAATGCACTGCCACTTTCACTTGCTTCTTCAGAGGTGAAGAGGGAAATATTTGATCGCCTAATGGTAAAGGAGAAGAACAGTTCAGTGTAGGATGAGATTAAAATTTCAGATTCACCTGTTAGAAATTAAATAACACATTTACCTTACCATATAAATCCTTAAAATAGATCTGTCTCTAATATATTTTTTTAATTTCATAAAAGTAAATTTTTTGAAAGTTATTTTTAAGTTAGTGAAGTCAGAATAGACAAAGAAACAAAAAAATGATTAACTAGATGATTTCAGACTAAATAACATGTCCTAGATCAATGGAGTATCTGGATAGTTAAAAAGTAATATGAGCGTGGACATAAGGTTGATAACCTTTAATTTTTTTTCTGAGAAATAATATATAATAAAAGAAAAAATACTGCCTCTCTCCCTTCCTATGTTAACTTTTAGAATAATGATTATTTTAAATATAAAGTACATAATCTTACAATAAAGGGTTGGCACTTAAGTGGAATAAATTAAGTTGAATAAACTGTTACATTTTTCTTATTTTTCTTATTTCTTTATGGAAGAGCAAAAATGTTATCAGAGACTGACCCTGGTCTGTGGATGGGACTGCAGACACTTGAGGTAGGTCAATGGTTTAAAATGATTTTACAATCTGAGTAATCATGAGATGGAGTATGTATTCTCACTACATACTCTGTTATGAGTAACAAGATGGATGGTTTTATTTCGTTTCCACCATGGACTTCAAACCCATTTTCCTAAATTTCTGTTCCCTATTTTTTGCAAGTGTCTCAAGTGTATTCCCTATATTTCATTTTGAGCTATTAGAACAGTTTCATTTCAGTTATTTAAAAGGCCTAACAAATTTGAATCAAAACCTCTTATCCAATGCAAACTTAACATCCTTTGAAACTTAGGCCACATCTAGAATTATCAGACCAACAGTAGGAGAGGGGGCATTGTCTGTTGTTTTTGCTCTCCTTATTATACGTACTTGCCCCCTGCTTTTGCTATGTCTGGCTTCTGTGGGATCAGTAACAAGGAATAGAGTGAGGGTGAATTCAAAAGGCCAAATTCCTCTTTGCTTGGTGTTGATGTAATCTAGCATTGTATGGAGCATGACAGGATTCTGGCTATCTCTTGCATGAGGCTTTTTCATGTAATTTTGAGAACCCTCCTTTGGGGATTGCTGCACTAAAATATTACCTATTGTAGCTAATACTCTGTTCAAATAACTTTCTATATGTCGTCCCAAACTTCCCTCTAGCACTACATCTCCAGCTTTTCTACTAGAATACCTGGATCTGGAAGGCAGATATTCTGGATCAAATTTCTATTCTCTCTCTCTCTCTCTCTCTCTCTCTCTCCCCCTCTCTCCAGCATCCCAGCATCTGGGACAAGCTCTAATCTCCTTTTATTGCCAAACACAACATATTGGAACCAGTTTCAATATGAGCATCAAACTTAATGAAAAACAGAACATCAAGAAAGTAGATAAATGGCTACAGTTTCCACCTTTGCTTTTGCTCTACGTGTTCCCCTAGTTCATCAGTTCAAGCTGGGGTTTAGGAGGACAATGACAGCTGGTGATTTATTATTGATGGTGGCAACGACTATGATAGATCAACATCTATCTTCTGAGTATTTTACAGAGACTGGAAAACTAATATCACATGATTTTAAGTATTTCCACCTTAAGCTGATATGTTTCTAATTGTCTTTCCCATAAAGGGTGATAAAAAAAAAAATGAGGAGCTTTATTTTTATGATACAGTGATTTAACCAGTAAAATTGTTCAACTGAAAAATAAAGCAAGTTAAAGTCCACTGCATTTTTTTTCTTTCACAATATTTTAGAAACGTGATATAATTATGTTTAGATGATTCTGGATAATTTGGGGGTCACATGATATTAACTTGTAAACAAAATAGAACAATTATATATTAAAATGTTCAATTGTGGAAAATATCAATATGAATCTGGTTATAATAGTTTAGAATCCAAACTTAATAATAATCTTAAATTATAGCACTATTGCAACAGATATAAATTTCATTTAGAACTTAACATTATTTGATTGCAAAATTCTTTGATAGCAGATAAAAAAAAAACCTGATCACTGTCTTTACATATTTTTTCTACTAAGATAATATGGATTTATATAAAATTTTAAATTGTTCAGAGATCTTTTTCCCATTTTATTTTCACTAGAAACATGTAAAGTATGTAGGATATGAGGAAAAGTTCTAATTTTTTCATTGTGGAATTTTGAATATTGAGTGAGAATTTTGTCTTCCTCTTAGTATACTTCCCTTTCCTATGCTGCTTAAACTGTGGGAGAAAAAAAAAAAAAAAGATGACTCCATAGCTATTCATCAAATTACATGGGACATTATCTTACTCTATCTAGCAAAGTAAGTGCCTAATACATGGTGAAAACTGCATAGGTATTTGATGAATGAATAAACCTATTTCCCATCCAAAACTTAATGAAATAGGAAAATATCAAAACCAACAGGTTATATTTCTTGGTTCTTACTACAAAAATGTCTGTGATGGCAAAATGAGACATTAAACCATGGAAAAATAATCACAAGGCATTACTTCATGTTTCAACAATGTCTATTAGTCGTATTTTATTCATTACTATATCTTTAGATAATAGGTTTCTTCTATGTCCCTTTTGGTGCAACACAAAACATAAGCCAAAATCAGTATAGAAATGCTTCTCTTAATATATAGTAAAAGGCAAAGAAGGAAACCTATAGCAGGCAGCAATATTTATTGAAAGACATTTGTGTATTGTCTAGGGGAAAATGTCCTATTCAATGTTTATGTGACTGCAGTCATTTGGTATCATCAAATATCATACATTTGTTTATCTCATCTCATCTCTATCTAAGTGTATTAGATTTATTTATAATAAATAATATACTTTAAATGAGGCTATTAAAACATACATAGACCTAATAAACCAAGGCTAAAAAAAAAGAGATCTAAAACATATAAATCATAAAGGGTAATGACTTATATTACTTTAGGCTCTCACCATCCCTCTTAGTAGAATCTCCGTTAGAGGGAACTTCTGTCTTATCAGAATGGAAGACCACACAAGCTCTTCTAGATAGATTACAGTTTCCTTTACACTAATTTCTATGTAGGGTCTTATATAGGTTACATTGAGTGGTGATATATCAAAGAGTATTTATGATATCAAAGAGTATCGTAAAATATTTTTATATCAAATACAGTATATATTTGCATTAATTCTTATAATCTCCACTGATAAAAATCTAAGACTTAGTATCACAATACAATTTAGCATTTATTCGCAGCTTTGCCTTAAAGTTGTCCTGTGCTTTTCAAGAGGTGTTTCAATAAGTTTGCTATACTCAAATGCTCATAGGAACATGTAAATAAGAAGAGTGATTATGTAAACAATTGTGTTGCCCTACTACTTTTATCACTTGGATATATGTGTTTAGTACCTCTGGTTGCACAATAAAGAATCCCATACTACTCATAACTTCTTAAAGGATAGAGATTATATAGTTAGCCAACCTAAAACCATCGAAAAATAATGATTCATGATTCTTTGTTTCTATGATGATCTTGAATTCTTGGAGGATGTAGATCTTGAACTTGGACTTGAGGAAATTGATGCATAGGGAATAATTGCTTGGACACATAAAAGATCTCCAACAAAGAATACGATCAAATATACATGAGAAGTGAGAATAATTTGCATGAGTAAATTTTGAAAGTAAATTAAAAATTAGGCAAAAAGTCCTAAGTTTTTTTAGTCATCTGGAAAACTGATATTAGAAACCTGATTATGAGAGTTACTGACTTGACTTAAAGAGTGGAATGACCCAGATAAGGTAATTTATTGCAAATTCAGATACATAAAGATGTACAAATAAATCAATTTAACATCTATAGATTTAAAATGTGGACAGATCTTCATGTTTATCATATAGCACTTTGATGAACTATTAATATATGAATTGTGAGTCAGTAGTAGTATAGTTTTGTCAAAGAGCTAAGCAAAATATAGCAATAGAACTGATTTATCCAGATTATGTAAATAATATAATCTCTATGCTTATACTTCTACTCGAGATCCTGTTTTTTAGGGCTATTACAACTACAAATGATAACATACCGATTTACATTCTTTTCAATTGGATTTTTGAGGTTTATGTAATTTCAGAGCTCATAGTGATGGATGTAGCTAGTTTTAGTCCATCTGGATTTGGGATCTTAAATAAGAGCATCCAAATATTATTTCTTTTCATTTTGCAGTTCTGCTTTTCTTTTTGTCTCCTTTTGTTCAAGTTAAGTTTACCCACAAAAAGTTAGACATCATAACCAAAGTTTTGTTTTAATATTCTATTATCTAGCAATCCTACAAAAAGTAAGTGCTTTATTTTAAACAATGTAAGCAATGTTCTTAAGATTGCCTCTACCAGGCTGACTTGGGGCCAAAGTCCATCCTTGCAATAATTGCTTCACCTCACAGAATGGAAGGTGCTGACTGGCCAGGCCTGAGCTCTGTGTCTACAACTACGTAGGGAAGGTGCTGAGAGTTAGAGGGTTGTTAGTACTGCCTCTGCCAAAACCACAGGAAACAAGGATGGGTGCAAGTTTCCTCCCCCAAAAAAGACATAATTCTTATTATCAAGGTACTAAAATGTGGATAACCCAAAACAATAAATGACCAACTGTAAGATCATTCTATATAATCTATCCACTAAAGATTAAGTGCTAAAACCAAGATTAAGAGATTTCACCAAGGTCATGAGTTGGCTTACTGGAATTAAAAACAGATCCCAGATGTTCTGACCTCTAGTCAGGTGCCAATTCTATTTATCTCCTGAAAAGCACTGTTTGTGATGTTAGTGAGAGCAGGGTGTTTGGATCTTAGGTATATTCTGTGATTATTCTCTTTTAAGCTGCATAGTGTTCCAATTCTGCAAGAACTTTGGAATTGTGCAAATTTAAACACATTAAAATAATAGAGAAAATGGGTGAGAGGAACTAGAAGAATACAAAGTTAGAATGTACTAAATAATGTACTTGATCGCACTTTCCCCATTGGACATCCTGGAACTGTCTGTCTGGCTACCAGGTGATGTTAGAGCTCCAACATTTATAGGGTCCATTTGATATTTCTCCAGGAAACCACGTCTTTTACTCTCTAGAATATGCTAGATAGCTGAAAATGTTTGTTCTTGGACAATATCTATAAGAAATAAAATTTAATTCTTACCATCTTATTTTGTTTCATGTTTATATTTTCTAGGTCTTTAAAGACCTTTTTAACAGTCATATTTCATTCTTTTAGATTTTTTTTTCTTGCTACTATATAAAATGGTATTTAGGAAACTAGTTATGTTTAAACATATTTTACAAGCATCTGTGCTAAAAAGTATGAATAGCTATCATAAGCATGTAGTAGTTGTTATACTAAGGTCTGTAGATTGTTCTATTTTCATAATTATTGTGTGAAGAAAAAGTTGATAAGATCATGGATTTCATTGGTCATCACAGAGGTAAGTTAATATATCTTATTGCTTTATGGCAGATGAAATTACATGCAGAAAACTGAAGCTATCATATAAAAATTTAAGTCACATTGCAATTAAGTATTGCAATGTCTGAATCCTTCTGTTTCTCACACATTTTCTTAGTAACAAGAGCACGTAATATTCTCTTCTTTTTAATTCACAAACCCTTTTGTTCAGAGAGATCATAATTGATGACACATTCTGCTGTCCTTTCTTTCCCAAAGCCTTCACTGTTTCTATTACTCTGAGCCTGCAAAGCAGAAATGATTCTGATGTCTTCCTTCTTCCTTCTTTTACTTTTGGATTTAGTTATGTGTAGACATAAGCTGATAAGAAATTCCAAATGACTGCTTATTCAATAAACTCTCTAGAGTACCTGACAGCTCATTATTATCTGTCATTTTATGTACTGGCTAGATTTACTGTCTTTCAGACTAATCTTTATCAGTAAATTCCTAAAAATAATTGTTGCAATTGCACATGAGTTAGTTCATGATAGAACATTGGGCAGCATCCACACTCTAAATGGTATGTTCCTGAGTTTTACAACATGGATGTATTGTGATGTTGAACTTCCTTTTGCTAAATCCATCAGGTGTTAGGAAAGTGAAGTCTGGATTCTAGGGTTGAGTAGTCATTTTAAACATTAACTATCCTTTGCTTTTATTATTTCTTCCCTGACCTTGAAGTTTGCAGGAAGAGCTATGTCCAAGCTTGCCTGGTTAAGAGATTCTAAACGTGGCCGAAGAGTCCTAGGGACTCTCCCATTAACATTTAGTGAAATACATACTAGGAAATCATAGAAAGTGTGTGCCTTCTTCACTGTCAAGGCTGATGATGTGGAGCGCTGCTCAGAACAGATGGAGTCTAGCACTCCTTCACTCTCACAACTGCCACAGTAAAAATAAATGTTACCTGCTAGGAGCTGCTTATATTTTCATGGCCAAGGCCATGCATTACCTAGGCTTTATAATGACAATACAAATTAAATAGTTAATGCATGTGAACGATAAGGTAGAATGTATGTTCTAGTAACATATAGTTTGAGTGTACACACAATGTCTTTTTATTATACAAATTCCTCAAAAAAATGGAAATGGTGAATAAACATTAGACAGTGTATCACCCACTAATTGAAGTCATTGGATGCAGTATTTCCTGTTACTACTAAATAATCTTACCTATTGCCACAAGAAAAATTGAAGATAGGAAGTTTCTACCAATTTCTGAGAGTAGTGTAGTCAGAGTTCTTCAGCTTAAAAGAGGCAATGATACAGAGAGAGAGAGAGAGAGAGAGAGAGAGAGAGAGAGAGAGAGAGAGAGAGAGAGAGAATCAGGGAGAGACAGAGACAAAGAGAATCAGAGAGAGAAGTGACTGGTAACCACATTAATATCTGAAAATCTCCCTAATGGCTATTTTGAGACCTAGACTTGGGAAGTAAGTTCACAATGCATAGGATGTGATGCTCTCATGACCCAAAAAAAGGCCCACAAGCAGGAAGTATTTTAGGATAAGAGCCAACTTCAGATAATAATGTAGTTAATATAGTATTATAATACCGAATACAGTTCTGCAACAACTTGTCTCCCTTGGGGTGGAAAGAGATTCTCCAGGGACAAAGCTTATTCTGTTCAAAGTCTCTAGAGTAGCAATAAATAAAACACACACACACACACACACACACACACACACACATACACACACACACACGTGTTTGGATTGACTTTGTATTTCACAATATGAATAAGAACTAGTCTGATGTATTTATATTGGTAATTATACTTCATTCCTACTACATTAAGCCTCAGAAATAGTCTTTAGCTATGGCATTAGAATTGATTTTCCTGTTTGCCTCTTCTAGAAATTTAAGGATGAAAGAAAATGCAATTCTGATCTCCTTTCCGGCAAATAAAGGACCAGTATTAGACTGTTACAGGTCTATTAAAATTTTTAAAAATTTACCTAAATATAAGTATGTTTTTCTTTCTATTATTTTTTTTCATGGGTACATGAAAGCTAACAATATGGTGTCAAGTCTCTGATAATCTGGAGACGAATTTATGTCATGGCCTCTGGGTTAACCTGCATAAACTGTTTCGCTGATTTTTCTTGGAATTAAGACCACATGTACGGAAGCAGCAGTGGTAAACCATCTCTGGAAATTCTATTGTTTGATCTGTACCTTGAAAGTTTAATTTTCCAGTAGAGATGGGGTTAAATTCTTACTTGAGTTCCATTAAGGTTTGTTTATGACAGGGGGAGGAGCTGTGAGTGAGAAAAAGAAGAAAAAGTAGCTAGAAATAAAATGACACCAATAATTTTAGTATCATGTATTTCTCTTTAGTTTTAGGCCTTCATAACATGTGCATGTGAGCCAAATACTAGTAGAGATCTCTCTACCTCTGACCCTCAGCACCCCCCATGGGTGAAATGAATCCTCTTCTTATTCCTTCTTGACTATAGTATTACAGATTGTTTTTCAGTTTCAGATTTGCTGCTTTATGGCATGGGATGTGCTGTGTGACATTGTAGTAGGTGTTCTTATTTGGATATGAAGCCACAAGAAAACAATGTTAACCTTACATTTTAAAATTAGATAAAGGCTTGTTTTCATTTGAACGTGTGTTTTTCTAATTAGAGATTTTGTGCTACACAGAGTATTTTGTATTATATAGATCAATCAATGAATATAATATTTTTAAGATTCCAAATCTTGTTTAAAACATCCTTTCATTAGCCAGTAAATAATAAAAATAAGAGAACAATACTAAAATTCTTCTATTGGTAAATAGTCTATAAAAAATTCTTCATTTTCAATGTAGATACTTGCTTTGTTATTAAACTGCACACTAATCATAGCCAAAAACTACATTAATATAAAGTAAAAAAACCCAAAAAAACAAAAAAACAGAAACAAACAAAAAAATAGGAAAAATACCCACAAAGTTAGGCACAGCAAGTTATACCACATTTGAGATGCATTTTATTCATACAAAGATTACAGCTAATATAAAATATTTATCAACCATGTAATTTTGGAGTAATATAAATTTGGAGAAAAGAATGCCAGTTGTCACTTATAAATTTGCCTTGCATATAATTTGCATCAATTATATGGAAATCTAATTTGGTGAATATAGCCTTCCATGCATTTATTCTTTCCTAAATTTACTGTAATGGCTTTCTTGCTCTTACAGGTTTACCATGTAATTGCTGAGATTCTATTTAAAAAAAAACAACAACAAAAAGTTATGAAAGAGAACTTCTTCATTGTCAATACATGGCCTGTATTTATCCTTGAGTCTGCCTTCTTTCAATTCTGCTACCAAAACACTTATTTTGTCAGAGGACTCTGAATTATTGTTTCTTTTAAAAAAACATGTTTCATCTGAGCCCTTCCATATAGAATAGAAGAAAAAAAAATTAAAGGCAAGTTGGCAATGTAAGTATGTGGTAATACCATGAGAGATTTGGCCACCATTTCCGCACTTCCGCTAGCTTCCCCGTAACTCAGCCCGTAACTCTGACAAAGGGAAGTCCTAAATTCCTGCTTCACCAAGTTATTAATAAAGGGTGCGAAAACTTTCTCAAAGTGCCACCAGACTCTGTTAGGCAGTAGCTATAGAAGGAGGGAAAGGAGATTATACCTCACACTGGATATTATCTTAACAGAATCATTTTACCAAGGATAATAATCAATATTCAGGGGGGTTTTCTTAGTCAATTTTCTTAGTCAATAGAGTGAGTTTTTCTTATGAAATATTCCCTTTCCCAAATGAATGATGCTGTATTTAACTTTAAAAGTTATTATGCTTATATTGTTTTGAATAAGTGACACATAATAAAATTCACAGGGTACAAAAGTATCTTTTCATAAAAGTGAACAGTGATTTTCTTCATCTCTTGTTTCCCAACACCCTGTTCCCTTCCTGGGGCAACCTCTATTAATAGAATTTTGCTGATTAGCTGAATTTGAAAACATTAATTTTTTAAAAGACCTAATTTTTTAGAGCAGTTTTAAATTCACAGCAAAATTAAGAGAAAAATACAAAGATTTCCTATATACAACGTCCCCCTTCACACAAGCACAGTCTCCCCGTTATGAATATGCCCCACCAGAGGGGTGCATTTGTTGCAAATAATGAGCCTACATGGACACATTATTGTCACCCCAAGTCCATCATTTACATTAGCGTTCACTCTTGATGTTGTATATTCTACAGGTTTTGAAAAATGTATAATGACATGTATCCATCATTATGTTGTGACACAGAGTATTTTCACTGCCCTAAAAATCTACCATGCTCCACCTATTCGTCCCTCCTTTCCCCCAACGCTGGTAACCACTGATCTTTTTATTGTCTTCATAGTTTTGCCTTTTCCAGAATATCATATAGTTTAAATCCTATAGTTTGTAGCCTTTTCAGATTGGCTTCTTTCACTTATGAACTTAATATGCATATGAGCTTCCTTTATGTCTTTTCATGGCTGATAGCACATTTCTTTTTAGTGCTAACTAATCTTGTCTAAATGTATCACAGTGGACTTATCCATTCACCTACTGAAGGACATCTTGGTTGCCTCTAAGTTTGGGCAATTATGAATAAAGCTCGTATAAATATCTGTGCAGATGTTTGTATGAACAAGTTTTTCAAATCTTCTGTATAAACATCAAGGGTCACAATTGCTGTATCAAATGGAAAAATGTATATTTAGTTTTGTAAGAGACTGCCAAACTGTCCTCTAAAGTGGCTGTATCATTTTTCATTTCACCAGCAATGAATGAGCATTCATATTGCTCCACCTGCAAGTTTTTGGTGTTGTCAGTGTTCCAGATTTTGGCCAATCTAATAGGTGAGTAGTGGTATCTTATTGTTTTAATTTCCATTTCCCTGATGGCATATGATGTGGAACATCTTTTCATGTGTTTATTTGCCATTTGTATATATTCTTGGAGTGTCTGTTAAGATCTTTGGCCCATTTTTCAATTGGATTGTTTGTTTTCTTATTGTTGAGTTTTAAGAGTCCTTTGCATATTTTGAATAACAGTCCTTTATCAGATGTGTCTTTTCCAAACATATTCTCCTTGTCTGTGGCTTGCCTTCTCATCTTTTTGATACTGTCTTTCGCAAAGCATGAGTTATTGATTTTAATGCAGTCCAGCTTATCAATTCTTTCTTTCATGAATCATGCCTTTGGTGTTTTATTTAAAAAGTCATCTCAATACCCCAGGTCATCTAGATTTTTCTCCTATGTTATTTTTCTAGGAATTTTTAAGTTTGGGGTAGTACATTTATGTACTTAGGGGAGAAAAAATAAATTTCCATCTATCCTCCTAAACTCTTGACTCTGTCCCTATCACAAAGATAGATTAACAAGAAAAATAAATCAGAATTTTATTAACAAGTATATTTCATAAATACATGGAAACTACACAGAGAATATAAGTATCTCTCAGATGTGGCTTAGAATTCTGGCTTTCATACCAGCTTCAGCTGATTCAGAGAAAGAAGGGCATGGGGAGTCCATCCTGGAGGTGGCCAGGAAAAATATGGTAAACAAAAGCACTGGTATGCAGATCTCAGTTAGTGCCTTCACTTTAAGAGTCTCTTGTGATTTAGTCATCCTCTCTTCCTTGTACAGAGAGGGAGACATCTTTTCAAATGATGATTTCCATTAAAAATGTAAATTTCTCTTATAAAAGAGTAACTTCTACTCTCTTTTGAGAGCTTCTGCAGTGTCTGTTGTTTCTCAAAACAATCAGTTCAAAGTAATCCTTACCCCAAAGAGGCATATTTTGGGGAGGCACATTCCACATCCTTCAGGTCTATGATTTATATTGAGTTAATTTTTGTGAAGGGTGTAAGTAAGGTCTGTGTCTTTTTTTTTTTAATGTGGATTCTAGTTGGCCCAGAACCATTTGTCGAGAAAACGATCTCTGCTGCATTGTACTGCCTTTGCTCTGTTGTCAGTTTGTTACTGGCAGGGGGGTCCTTGCCCCTGTCAGGATAGAAATCAAGAGAGTTGGGTGAACCAGTTTGCAGACAGAAGCGTTTGTTAAAGTGAAAGCCTGATGCACCAAGAGAGCACAGTCCAAAAGAGAATGGATATGGCTCCCGAGATCCATGGGCACAGCTTTCTTATGGGCCCTCAGTTAGGGGCTAGGTTAACTTTGATTGATGGGAGGATATTCATGAGTTTCCCTGGAATGGGGCGGGGCTCCAAGAATTAGGTTGCCACCCTCTGTTTAGTCTTATACGGGCCACATGGGATTTTTCATGGCACTGTGGGTATTATTTAGTATGGTAATGAGGACGGGGCACCCAGAGGACTCCTCTAACTGGTGCACAGGTGCGGTTTTGGGGACCTTTCCTAAATCTTATTACACCTATTTTGTAGTTATTGCTTTAACCGTTTTTATTTCTTATTGGTGGGAAAGTATGATTCAAGGATGCTTCCCCTCAGCAGCAGGTTTTGGCTACTTGATTACGGACCACATTCTGGCTATGTGACTACCGACCACAAGGTGACTATATATGGGTCTATTTCTAGGCTCTCTATTATGTACCATTGATGTAGTTGTTTATTCTTTTGCCAATACCACACTCTTGATTACTGTAAGTCTTGAAGTTGGGTAGTGTTAGTCCTCTAACTTTGTTTTTCTTCAATACCGTTCTTTTTTAAGTATTTTCCTCACTTGAGTGGAGTATTCAGTATAATATATATATATATATATATATATATATATATATATATATATATATGGATATTGTCTTCTCCCAGCATTTTTTGTATTCTTACAAAACATATGTATTTTGGTTTGCAATTAATGCATTTGTTAAAACAAAGCTGAGAAAATAATAAGACAGTCTGAAGAGGGACAGTAACTGCTGTGTTGATTTGCAGGAGCGGGGCAGAGAGGGAGCCTGGCGTGGCCCAGGGAGATAAGCAGCATCCCCAACTCCATGCAAGTACAAGACCCAGGGAGCCCAGGGAAGCAAATGTACCCTCTGGAAACTGTGAAAATACATTGAAGGACTGTAACCATGCAAAAACTTCATTGCTTTAAAATCACTTTTTCTCTTTTCTTTCTCCTTGATTCAAACTGGCCTTCTCTATTTTAATAGCACCATGACTCACTTGCTTTTTTCCTTTTGTTATCTTTCCAGCTTTGTGCACACTGCAGGACCACACCCTTCATCATTAAGCCATTAGGACATTAGATTCTGGTCAGCATCAAAGAGTGTTAGGAACAAAGCTTTAGGTCTATTGACCACCTAAACAGAGTTTCTGTCAAACTGAAGATAACATCTTGACCTCAGTCGTGTTTCATCTCCAGACACGTAGAGGTAGAATGATCCTAACAACCACATCCCCTTGAAACCAGCCAGAACAATATCATGGCTGACATCAGGACTGATGCAATAATCACTGCCTGTTAGTACCTTAGCTCCGACCAATCAGTAGAGCCCAGGACTCTAGCTCCCTAAACTACCATGACTAGTGATTTTTCCCCTATATAAACTATGCCCCAGAAGCCATCAGGGTGTCAGTTCTTTCAGCATCACTAGCTCACCTGTGTCTCTGGGTCTGGCGTCATTTCTTTAAGTAAACCTTTGCTTTCATTGCTGCTGCAAACTCCTGTTTCTGTCTCATTTGGCTTTGAAGTGTACAGGCAAACAGACCCCATTTAGTTTGGTAACAGGATCAGGATATCCTGCAGGAAACATAAGATATTAACAGATAATCAGCAAAACGCAAGCCTGAAAGTTTTTTACTTTCATTAGTGTCATTATGTATATATGTTTGCCCACATCAGAAATATATATTCTATTTTAATGCCTTTCCTTTAGATTGTATGTTTAGTTGTTTACTTTTATTACTAAACTGTGATCTCTGTAAGTCTCTCATATAACTTGCTTCTCTCTACATCACAAGTTAGCTAACATCTGAAATGGAATTCATTTTTCTATCTTAGCACATACCACACATAGGGATGTCAAAATGAAACATCTGTGTACCTGAGGGAGCATGTGGAATCCTGTTCCTCACTATAATGTTAATGGGCAACAATGGCCCAAACTGCACGTTTAAATCTCTATTTGTTACTGAGGCTACACCAGCACCACAGAATTGAGCAAACTGTCACAATTATGAATGCATTTATATTTAAGTCCAAGGTTAGATGGCAATAATTTACTTTCTATGAGACTCTTTATCTTTTAAACCCAAGAAAATAGGCTTAGAGAGCATGCATTGGGTCATTTGCTAAAACATTCCCTCAGAATGAAACATACATAAAAATATTATTATTGGGAAAGTTGTACCACCACCACAAGCACACACTTTTCCCTCAGATGACCCAAGTAACACTTTTTTTGAAATTGACTATCCCTCATGACCTCTTCCAAACTCTTCTTTAAGATTTGCTATATCTTGGAGATGTCACCAAGATGACAACATACTTGGCTCCTGAGTTTCCTGCCTCCATGGTCACACCAAATGCGCAGCTTCACCTGAAGCAATTCCCTCTGAGAGGAATCCAGAAACTAGATGAGTGACTCCTACACTTTGGTGACAGACCCATATCAAAATGGGTAGGAAAAGCTGAGATACACTCTCTCTATAAATTCTGGCATAGCACCATGCAATTGGGAGGGAGCCCCCAACTCCTAGCTTCTCTCAGAGGAGCAAAAGGTTTGAACCACACATGTAGGGTCCCAACTTTAAAGCTGTCACCTGAGGGAAAGGCCCCCAAATCACCTAGCTCTGACAGCCAGCAGGGCTGGTTCACAAATCCCACAAGACTACAAAAACCAAAGAAGCAATTGTTAATGAGAACATAGACACTCAACTCAGCTATTGCCCCAGGGCTCAGCACAGCAGGAGCAGGTGAAAATGCCCATCACCCAGTCTTTCCCTGGAAGAGGACTGACTGCATACTTTAAAAGCTCCCGTCTGAGGACTTCACTTCTAACTAGCACACGTTTGGGTGCTGACTGCAATCCTCTCTAGATCGCGAAACCCTTGGCGAGCACTTCCCCCTCCTCCTCCCTCCAGTTTGCTCCCACAATAAAACCCAGTAGCTAGCATCCTCTGGAAATATTTTTTCCACCCATTTAGCACCCCAACTTTTATGGCTGCCACCAAAGGGCTGGGCCCCCAAATCACCTAGCTCTGATAGCCAACGTGGCTTGTGTTCATGAATCTCACAGGACTACAACAAACAGACAAGCAGTTGTTACCGGGTGTGGAAGCACTAGCTGTGGCTATACCCCCCAAAACTCAGTGCAGAGGGAGCAGAGAGAAATATCCATCTTTCAGTTTCCCCCTGGATGAGGTGGAACTACATACTTTCCCAGCTGCTGCCCAGGGGTCCAGCTCCTAATCAGCCGGTAATCTAGATGCTGACTGTGACCCTACAGTCCAAATAAGCCAGAGGGCAATTTCTTCACATTTCCCCTCTGGCACAATTCAACAATAAAACCAAGTCTCTAGATACTCCCTGAAAGGAGTTTATCCACACATTCAGCTCACCAACTTTTGCAGCTGCCACTTGTGGGATGGTCTTTCAAATCACTTAGCTCTGATAGCCAATAGGACTTGTCATTCACAAGTCTCAAAGGACCATATTAAATTAAAAAGAAAAAAAAAAAGTAATTTTCAAATGACTGGCAAGAACTTCATACAGCTAACAACCCTGAACTCAGTGAAGAGGGAGCAGGCAAAAATGCCCATCTCCCAGGTTCTCTCTGGAAGGGATCTGACAGTGTACTTACCCAGCTGTTGCCTGAGGTTCTGGCTTCTAATTAACCCACTGTGGGAACTGACTTGGATCCTCCTAGGAGCCTGACAGAGCTGGTGGGCACATCCTCTGCTTCTGCCCTCTGCTGCTGTTCCCAACTGTAAAATCAAGCCTCAATTCTCCCTGAAAGGAGTTTGATCACACATTTAGCACCCCAACTGTTATGGTTGCCACACAGTCGCTGGCTTCCAATTGACCTCGCTCAGGAAACTGATGGAACTTGGCATTCATGGGTCCCTGGCACCACACAAAACAAAGAGGTAGTTCGAGCTGAGTGCATAAACACTCCCAGTAACCATTCCTTCAGGCTCAGCACAAAATAAACAAAGACACCCAGCTTCTGGTTTCTCCCTTAGGAGAGCAAGACTGCATAGCTAACATCCTGACTTTCTCAGATACTACCTGAAAGTTGGGCTTCTAATTGGCCTCCACTGTGGAGCTGACTGAGCAGTCAATTAGTAGTCCTCTAGGAGTCTGAACAAGTACATGTGTATTCCTACACCTTTGGAACATTGACAGGTCTTGGCACACCCTCAACGACTGGGAGCCACTAAGAACAAAGATGACAGCTTGGACAATCACACAGGTTTGAGAGGCAATCAGGAGTGGGCCAGGCTGATTGACA
Organism: Rhinolophus sinicus; assembly: GCF_036562045.2. Lineage (NCBI taxonomy): Eukaryota > Metazoa > Chordata > Mammalia > Chiroptera > Rhinolophidae > Rhinolophus > Rhinolophus sinicus. Next base: position 132,115,079 of record NC_133753.1, read on the forward strand.
AGGTTATCTTCTACACAAGACCACTCTCGTCAAAACTGGGAGAGGTAGCTGTTTTATCTAATACTATACAGAAACCAACACAGAAAGTCAAGGAAAAAAAAACAAAACAACAACAACAACAAAAACAAAGGAGTATGTTCCAAACAAAACAAGATGAATGTCCAGAACCAATCTTAATGAAATCAAGTGATTTACCTCCTAGAATTCAACATAATGGTCACATAGATATCCACCAAGGTGGGGTCCTAACAATCAATGAGTCAAAAAAAAAAAATCAACAAGCACATCAAATCTTGAGACAAATGAAAATAGAAACACAATACTCCAAAATTTATGGGATGCAGCAAAAGCAGTTCAAAGAGGGACATTTATAGCTCAACAAAGGCCTACATTTGAAAGAGAGAGAGAGAGAGAGAGAGAGAGAGAGAGAGAGAGAGAGAGATCTCAAAAAAACAAACTTTACATTGCAAAGCACTAGAAAAAAAAGAAAAATTTAATCCTTGAGTTAGTAGAAGAAAGGAAATAACAAAGATCAGGGCAGAATTAAATAGAGAACAGAACAATAATAGAAAAGATAAATGGAACTAAAAGCTGGTTTCTTGAAAAGATAAACAAAACTGAAAAATATTTAGCTAGACTAAAATGAAAAAAGAGAGAAGACAAAGAAAATTGAAATGAACAAGGAGACATTACTACTGAAAACACAAAATACTAAGGATCATAATAAATTACTATGAACAACTGTAAGTCAAAAATTAAATAACTTAGAAGAAATGGATACATTTCTATAAACATACAAGCTGTCAATACTGAAACATGAAGAAATAGAAATTCTGAAGCACTTACCAATAAGGATATTGAACTAATAAAAAACAAACAAACAAACAAAAAACTCCCAACAAAGAAAATACAGGTCCCAGCTTCACTGGTGAATTCTACCCAACATTTAAAGACCTAATACCAATCCTCAAACTTTTCCCAAAAACTGAAGAGGAGAAAACATTCCAAACTCATCTTACGAGACCATCCTTACCCTGATATCAAAGCCAGATAAGAATACTACAAGAAAACTACAGACCAATATTCTTGATGAATGCAGGTGTAAAAATTCTCAATAACATAATACACCAAATTTAACAGCATATTAAAAGGACTGTACACCATGATTAAATGGGGTTCATTCCTGGGATGCAAGGATAGTTCAATATATGCATAACAATAAATATAATACACCATATAAATAGAATGAAACATAACAATCATATAATTTTAACAGAAACGGAAAGAAGTATCTGACAGCATTCAACATTCTTTCATGATAAAAATGTCAACAAATTAACTATGGATGGAATCTACCAAGAAATAGTAAAAGCCACATATGACAAGCCCAAAGCTGACATCATACTCAACACTGAAAAAACAAAAGCTTTTCCTCTAAGATCAGGAATAAGCAAAGAAAGCCCACTCCTGCCATCTCTATTCAATGCAGTCCTGAAAGCCCTATCCAGAACAATTAAGACAGAAAAAGAGGCATTCAAATTGAAAAGAAAGAAGTAAAATTGTTTCTGTTTGCAGATGACATGTTATTGTATATAGAAAACCCTAAAGATTTCACCAAAAAACTGTTAGAACTAAGTGTGTAATAATTGATGCAGGATTGCAATACTTTTCTACATTATAATGAAGTTTCTTTACATAGTGTATTTGTTCTGCAATCTGGGGACACATATGAATAAGCTTTTGCTGCTAATCAACATACAGAACCTTACAAAATGTTGCTCATGTGGGAACAACTCATGATGGGAATAACTCTCTCTTGTTCTCATTGTTCCAAGTTAATCAGATTCTGACTGGGGACTACAGGTAGTTGAAATTACAGGTTGATTAAAGGAACTGGTAATAATTGAAGGGAAGTAAGGTGCATGTGTGTGTTTGTGTTTATATCTTTTTTAAAATTTTGGTATCAGGGTTGTACTTGCTGGGAATCATGAAAACATAGGTAAGTGCTCAATTCCATCTCTGTGGCAGTTGAAATATAGAAATATTTTGTTTTTTAAATATTTAATGAAACTTCTAGGTGAATATATCTTTGGGTCTAGCATTTATTGGTATGATAACTTGAGAGTAATTTTTTTCTTTATTTTTCTGGCTATTGTTCTATTAAGAATTTCTAATTTGTTTTATTTAACAGTATTTTTGTAGAAAGCTGTCATTGTATTCACAATTTCAAATGGATTCATTAGGGAAAAGGATATATGATATTCAATTATAGTTAGGATAATGCCATACTTTTTTATTTCAATTTTTTTCCCCCTTAAGTAAGATATCTAGAATTCAGTCAGTTTCTTCAAATAATCTCTTTGATTCTGTCAGCTAAAATGTTTTTTTCTTTTTCTTTTCTTTATCATAAGGAACATGTTCTTCCTATTCACTGCTCTTCTTTTTACTAACTCCTTTTTAGATACATGTTATATTTTTCTACCTCATTTTTTTGGTTTAACATAGAATTTATTTTAACTTCTCTCATCTAGAAAAGAAAACAGTTACATTTATGAATGAGTCACTGCACAAAAACAGTTATCCTTTTAATCTGCATTATTGTGGGAGACTAAGAACACTCTGACAAGGACACAAAGAGGAGAACTTCCCAGAAAATAGAACCCAACAATGTGGGATGGTGCTCTTCAATGTTGTTGTTGTTTTGTTTTTTAAATTTAATAGAAGAATCTCACCCACTAAATGACGGTACAAAACCAAACATGGATACACTCTGTGATAGAATGCAAAATATGCTTAAAATTATATATAAACCTGAAAATATCAGGGACTATTTGGAAATATGAAGGAATGTTTTGATGATGCCTACAGAACTCCCAGGGATACTCAATCTAACTCTTCTGCCTGGAAGTAATTTCCTGGAAAATCTAAAGAAAGACTGGTTTAGTCAAAATACAACCTGAATTTCAGCAGGATGTCACAGAGTCTCTACTGATTTTTTTAAAAAATTGGTTAATTAGTAGTGAGATTCCCATTAAAGAAGTTATTCATATAGAGAGACTGGCAGAGAAATCACAGCAAGAAGTGAAAGTAGATTTGCAGTTGAACTCAATCAGATTTAAATTTCTTCCCAACATTCATGACACTAGATGGTCTTATTTGTTTCTTTGTTTACTTAGAGACTTTTGAACTTTTACATGCACTTTTCATAACTTTTCTTGTTTTTCCATGGTTCCCTGATTGGAAAGAATTGCTATTCTTTAGCTCAGAATTCCATATTCTTCTTTCAACTTTATCATGGTTCAACAATCCTTATTTTTTTTTTTTAGATGTTTCACTTGTCTTTGATATTTTATGTACATAATTTCTCTTAATTTACTTAAAGTATTACCGTTCCAAAAACAGAAATTTCTAGATTTCTAAAATAACAGGGTTCTAAATTTCTCAAAAACTACAAACTGTTTTATTATTTGCAACATAAAATGTGTCAAAATAAGAAATCCTTTCTCTGGTGTATCTTGTAGGCATTAAGGTGACAGTTATTTTTCTTTTTCTACACATAAATCCTTTCAAATATGTTAGAGGGTACATCAAAGAAAGGTATGTATTTGTAATTATAAAATAAACTGCTAAGCAGAAAACAACAAAAAATTGCTACTATCCAAAGCCATTTGTCACAGTGTATATTAATGTGAATTTCCATTATTTATACTCTCAACTAAGGTGAATAGCTGAGGAGGGTGTGTAGAAAGGCTTGGTTTAAAGGCTAAAGCTATGTACTTTCTGAATGGTTGAAAATCAGTCATCAAAGGCTTAATTGTCCAAATTTAACAAATGTTTAAAAATCTGAGAATAAAAGGAAAACCTAGGGCAGAAACAGTGATTGTTTGTAATGTTTGCAGAACAACTTCCTTAAATGTTAGGATATTTTTGCTTGTTAAATCCTTCCTTGGCTAGTTTTCCTGCTGTGTACAACTGACTATGAAAAGCAGGCACTTGCAAGGCACAGCTGGAGACCAAGTATAACAGAATTTCAGAACCCAAAATATTCCAAAATTTCCTATGATGTCCCACATGCTTACTTAAGAATTCTAAGACTTCCACTGTTAACCATTCTATGTATGTGTGGTTTCTGTTTAATTATACTACTTGCAAAGCTGCTTGAAAAACATGTCATAATAATGATAATGTCTGGAAGGGATAAATACTTTTTCTATAGAGTTTGTAAGTGTAGTGGTTGGTTCTTGCTGTAAAGATAAAACTGGGGTAAATATATCTGTTCATTGTTTAAAGGTGTGTTTGTTAATGGTCACCAGAGTTAATTTGATAAATTAGTTTCCAAGATATTACAGATTACTATTGCAAAATACTAAAGACAGAGACACCTTTGTGGGTTCAAGTTTATTTTTTAAAAAAGAAGGTGGTTGGATGAGGTTATCTTTGAGTCATTTTACAATTATAAAATGTATAAATTCTAAAAAGGAATATTTAACATTAATCTATACCATAAATAGCAAACATACCAATTATATCAATGTTTTGTTTGTTTGCTTTATCTGTCTTTGTCTCTGTTTCTCTCTTGCTTTTTCTCTGTTCGGTTGCAGAAAGTTGCTGGAGAAAAGCACAAAGTTTCTTTGGAACATTTATATACGTAAAACCAGGACATTTATACACATAAAACCTATTGTAAGTCTTTGAAGTGATACAGGTACTTTGTACAATACTAAAAATATTTGAAAGTTCATACATAAAAGCATATTTAGAGAACGGAGTTCTGGTTTCAGATCCAACATTTGAACAACTTGGATGTCATCACTTCTATCCTTACAACAAGAAACAGCTGGAAAAACTAAAAATGAATAACTTTTCGAAACTACAGAGAACTTAAATCTGAAAGCAAATCACCATCTGAAAATCTGGGAGAAAAAAGGCACACAGAGAGACACAGAAACCAAGATATGTTATCTAGACGAAAAGCTGCTGGAGATACAAATTGCTAAAAACACTGAATTGTAATTTTGATGAATTACTGAAAGCTGAGAATGGATTATCAGAGGGGAAAAAAAAAAAAAAAAAATCCTTGCAGTCACAGTCTTAAAGAAGTTTCAACACTTTTCTGGTCGTTCCTTCGAGGCATTCCACTAAGTTCTCAGAGTGAGAATGCAAGAATCTAAAGACTCCTCGTGGTCCAAGGGGAAGACAGGAAGAAACAGACAAATGTACTATTATACTGGAACACTTCACCACCCATTTGTCAGTAATGGATAGAGCAAACAGGCAAAAATCAGTAAAGATATGTAAGATCTGAATAGCACTATCACTCAACCTAATTTAATTGATATTTATAGACTGAATCCAAAACAGAGGAATCCGCATTCTTGTCAAGCTCACAGGGAATATTGACCGAAATAAGCTATATTCTGTACCATGAAACACAGGTTGACAAAATTAAAACACTAAAAATCCACAAAGTATATTCGCAGACCAAATTTGAATTAAACTAGAAATTGATAATGGAAAGCTGGAAAATCCCCAAATAGATAGACATTAAACAATACATTTCTAAATGACCATGGTTCAAAGAAATCTCAAAATAAATTTTAAATATTGTGACTGAAAGGAATATGAAAATAGGATTTATCAAAATTTTTGTGATACAGCTAGAACAAAATTAGAAGAATATTTATAGCATTAATTTAATATGTTATAAACTATGGAAGATCTAAAATTATTAACCTAGGCATCCAACTTTGGAAAATACAGAAAGGAGAAAAATATAAACTTAACACAAGAAGACAATAATAAAATTAAAGCATATATCAATAAAATGGAAAACAGAAAAATAGCAGAGAAAGAGAAAATAAACTAAACCAAAAGCAGAATCTCTGATAAGATCAATAAAATTGATAAACCTCTATCAAGACTAATTAGGTAAAAAGAACACAGATTACCAATATCATAAATGGAAGCGGGGTCATCAGTACTGCTTTCATAGACAGTAAAAGGATAATAAGAGAATAATACAAACAACTCTCTATCTGTAAGCTTGATAATTTGGATTAAATGGACAAATTATTTGAAAGATATAAACTACCAAAACTAATGCAGAGACAAAGGTAACCTGAACAGTCTTAAAGCTATTAAAATAATTTAATCAATAGTTAGTAGTCTTCTAAACAATAAAGCATGGTTCATAGACGGTTCGCTGGTGAATTCAACCAGGATAAAATTAAAATAATTTTCCAAAATCTTTTCCAGATAATAGAAGTAGAAGAAACATTCCTTAACTAATTTTATGAGGCCAAAATTACACTAATATGAAAACCGCATAAAAAAACAAACCTATAGATCAATATAGCTCATGACCATAACTGCCAAAAAAAAAGCAGCAAATATTAGCAAATTAATTCAGCAATATATAAAAAGGAAACTACATGACAAGCAACTGGAGTTCATACAGAGAATGCAAGGGTGGTTCAACATTAAAGAATCAGTCAATGCATTTTATCGTATTAATATAGACTGAAGGAAAATCCACATCATCATATCAATAGATGCAGGAAAAAGTATTTGGCAATTCAAAACACAGTCAGGACAAAAACTCACAAAAAACCCACAAGGAATAGAAGGGAACTTCCTTAAACTAATAAATGGCATATATGAAAATCCTTCAGCTAATCATACTTAAGATTGTAAACAAAGTATCTTCTTTCCAACAAGAAAAATAAAAAGTGTACAGATTGGAAAGAAATAAATGCAACTGTTTTTCTTCACAGATGACATGGTTTTCTATGTAGAAAATCCATTAGACTCTACTAAAAAAGACAGCTTTAAACTAACAAGCAAGCAAAACAACATCACAGGAGACAAGGTCATTAGACAAAAGTCAACGGTATATATATGTATATATGTAAGCAAATTTTTAAATTTAATGTTATTTTGAAACTACTATTTAAACAGTAGCAAAAACTGGATACTTGAGTATGAATCTTTTAATATATGCACAGATTTGTATGAAGATAACTATAAAAGAGATGAAAAAAATTAAACAAGATCTAAATAAATGGGAGATGTTTTGTGTTCACTGATTAGAAGACTCAATTATCCCCAACCTGATCTATATATTTAATACAATCCTAATCAAAAGTCCAGCAAGCTCTTTTGTAGATGTCAATCTACGTTTTCTAAAGTTTATATGGAAAGAGCAAAGGACATGTAATATCCAGCAAAATGTAGATGGGGAAGAAAAAGGAGAAGGATAATAGAGGAGGAAAGCAAAACAACAGTTGAAAGAATCACACCACCTTATTTCAAAACTTAGAATAAAGCTACAATCACAAAGACAGTGGAAAAGTAATTGGATCAAAGGATTATAGAATCAAACTGAGTCCTGAGGTTGAACCTCCATCTGCTGACTATACAAGAACAGGAGCAATTACCTGCTTTGCTGTAATCCTTTCTATGTATAGCACGCAGGCTTCCTAAAATCTCATGATTAGCAGTTGTACTTCACATTCTGGAGTTTGTTCTACAAGTGGTATTTTACATGTGTAGACTTCTAAGATGATCTTTTTCATTCATTCATAGGATGAAGCTTCTTAGTAAGCTTTTTTTTTTTTTCAATGTGTCTGCATATTATTATAGCCCAATTGGGCAGGTATATGGCTTCCTTCTAAGAGAAGACAATATCATCAGATTTTCCTAAATATTCTGTCTATAAAATGAGAGTAGCATATATTTATTTTTAAGATTCAGTAGTAATATGTACCCTAGAAGTAATGGATGAAAATGACTTCTGCATGGGTTAGCTAAGAGGCAATCATATAGCATATTTGTGTGTAACAAAGCTAATAGAATAAAAGGTTATCTTTCTTTTTTTTTTCCTTTTTTTTTTTTCAGCTATATCATCCATGCAACTTGCTTTTAAAGAGGGTTAGGAAGCTAGAAAGACTTAATTGTCCCTTACTAGAGAGTGGAAAGGAAAAGAGAGCAATTTACAATTAAATATATCTATAAACAAGTGCTCTGAATTTACTACTTCTTTGTGTATACTTTAAAAATATTTGATGTTTTCAAAATACCAATATAACTGTAGTTTTTGAAATAAGCCATTTTACTTTCCATTATTTTCATTATTCAGTAACCACCTCGTGTAAAGAATTCATCTAAGCAATATGATGTAGCAACAAAAATATACATACAGCATTTGGTCATTGCCATGTAGGAGTTTTAATATATGAGAAAAAGAAACATGATTTAATGCATATGTTTATTTTAGCAAACATCCACGGTGTGTCTAATAAGTATCATGTTGAACAATGGAATTTTTTATAAAATGAAGTATATATTTACTCATCCATTTACTGGACAAAAAAACTACTTTAAATTCCTGATATATCTTGTGCTGCTCTAGGTGCTACTGAATCTACAGTCAACAAGACTGACACATTTCCACTTTGTAAAGGGATTATGTTTGGGAGCATAAACAAGCACACAGACAAAATTAATGAGATTATGTTACGCCATTATAAGGGAAAATAGAGGAGAGAACAAGGAAAGTTGAGGAAGAAATTCAGGAAAATATTTCTCGTTTGTGGAAGATATGAATGGAGATGAGGTGGGGATCAAATCACTCCACGGATTGTTGTGTATATCCCCGATTTTTTTGGGGGGGCAGGGGGGTTGGGGTATGGTAATTTTGCAGGGTTTTATTACACACTTAAGTAGGCTAAGTGAATCCTTCACTTCGTGAAGCTTTCATGGACCTGTGATGGGAATGATGTGCCACAAACCAAGAATGATGATTGATTCAATTTTGTGCATCTGCAGTGCAAAGAGAAAGATGGGGAATAAGAGAATGAGAGTGAGAGACCTACCTTTTCTATGTTCTTTTTCTTCTTTTACATTTGTTTTAAATTGATTGATTCCTTTTTATTGGGGTCCATTTTAGTTGTGGTAATTGGAAACTCACTTAAGCATAGACATATTTAAAAAATCAGTTTAATTGATTCTTTTACTCTATTCCACAGAAAGGAGGGTTAGAACACTTAAATTCCTATTATCCAAACTCATAAACTATCGTTGTCATATACTTTAGTTCTCACTCATTTTTCTTTACCTCCAAAATATTTATTGGTATTATTCTCTACAGTCATTTGTTTAAATCTACACACACACACACACACACACACACACACACACACACACAATTTTTCTCTTAATTTCTTCTTGTATCTCAAATCTTCTATGTGAGATCATTTTTCTTCTCCTGTAAGAAAAATATTTAGAAATGTTTTTGATGGTTGTTCTGTTGGTATTAGACTCTTTATTGATATACTATTCTGTTGGTTTTAGACTCTCATTCTTTCTATCCACCTGTAATATATCTATCTATATCATTTACAAGATTTCAGTTCAATACATGAGAAACTATAATTACGTTACACACAGGGCGTGAACTAAAGGATGAACTAAGTAGGTCTGTAATATATCTATCTATATCATTTACAAGATTTCAGTTTAATACATGAGAAACTATCATTATGTTACATACAGGGCATGAACTAAAGGATGAACTAAGTAGGTCTGGGTTGTCCAAATTTTGCACATTCCACAGAAAGGTTTGGTTCTTGCTCCTCCCTGGAAGATGACATCTAATCCTTGGAATATCCCACCTGGTCAGAGTGTGTTTGTTGACCTGAGCCCTTGAACCACACCACACAATTTATGTTAACTATATGATTTATAGTGGAAGCCTCAGGCCATGTGTTATCAGCTTGACCTCTGGAGGGGATGAAAAATGAAGGTCAGCCAGCCATGCAGTTGGTCAGCCATTCCTTTGTGACTAATCCCCAATAAAATCACTGGACACCAAGGCTTGGGTGAACTTTCCTATTTGGTAACACTTCCTGCATGTTGTCACGCATCATTGCTCGGAGAATTAAGCACTGGTCACATGACTCCAGTGGGAGAGTACAACTGGGAGCTTGTACTTGATCTCTCCTGGACTGTGCTCTATGTGTCTTTTTCCATTGCGGATTTTATCCTGTAACTTATCACTGTAATAAATCATAACTGTGGGTATAACAGTTTTTGAGTAATGGAAATCCTTCTAGCAAATCATTAACCTGAGGGTGACTTTGGGAACCCCTAAGCACACAGGACATACGGTAATTTGTCCTTTTAGGCTGAACTAACATGAACGATTGCTTTTTCAGATCAGACTCATATAAAACGTAGACCTCATCCAATAGCAAGCTTTAGCGATAATTTAGAGAATACAGTTAATCAAGATGCTGACAAAAGCAGGGTGAAGAAATCACACATAGCTATCCAGATCTTTTCTTTCCTTTTTGGACGTGAACAATCTGATCCACAAAAAATAGTGAGATCGTTAAGTGAGAACTGCAAGCAACTTCATAGAGGGGGAAGCACTTAGGTTGCAAAATATCTCCATTCTAAACTCCAGATAATGTGACTTTTCAAGTATACATGCCCCACAAATCATGGATTTTGAGTTTATTTACTATATACAATCCTTAGCCAGGTACCTTCCATTTCTAAGACCATTTCAGAAATAAGGACGGTTGTTCCTAGAAAATGTCATTGATCTCTTTATGAGAATGAGATTAGATTTGATTACCCAATTTTTTTCTTTCTCTGGTTAAAGAGACTGAATAGATACAGGACAGCTGACTTATATCCCTTTTCCCCAAAATAAGTTATGTATGAACTGGGTTGGCTTTTAGCTCAGAAATATTATATCTAAAAATTATACTAGATCAGAACTTCTCTCTTTTTCTAAGTCCATGGAATCTCTAACAATTTTTAAAAGAAGATTTAATAGCCTGCTCATGGTGTTACTAATAATCAATTATTATTATTTTTCCACTTTCATCACTAACCCTCCACACTGTTTTGTTGGATAAATTAACACAATGCTTTTCAACTAGCTTCTTTTATAGTCATCTACGATGTTGCATTAATTAGCCATTGCTGTGTAACAGATTACCACAAAACTTAGCAGTGCAAAACCATTGCAAATATTTATTATCTCTCAAAGTGTCTGTGAAGAGTAGTTTGCCAGTGCCTTTGCTGGGAGGTGGTGTCACAGCCTCTATAATGAGGTTGCAATCGAGATGTCCACAGGATCTTAGGTGTTTGTAGGTTTGACTAGGGACAGAAGATCTGCTTCCAAAGTGGCTTCCTCATTTGCCCTGCAAGTTGGTAGAAAGCGTCAGTTTCATTCTCCACAGAGCTGTCTGAATGTCCTCACAACATGGCATCCTGTCTTCTCCCGAAGAAGCAGTCTGAGAGAGAAGTCAAACAAGTGGTATGCCCTATTTATAACCTAGTCTCAGAGGTCTATTTTGGTCACATTTTATTTGACAGACCCTAAATCTGATCAACATTTAAGAGGTAAGAAATTGGCTTTACATTTTAAAGGTAACAGTCAGTGTCAAAGAATTTGTGGATATATTGTAAAACTATCACAGTTAGTGATAGAAGTGCTACTCCTACAACATATCACACATTCATTACAACTGGAACATTTCCGAGGCCTGACTCATCAAAAGTTCATTACTATGATGCCCAGAGGTGATATTTAAAACAGCTAAGAATGAAATCACATAGGCACTAAGCACTCCGGATAGGAAGCAACCCCCCAGGCTGATATTCTGCACTTTCACTGTGTCCGAGCTAGAAGTCACTTTGCTGTTTGTGGGCTTTATAAAATGGGAATGATGCTTGGAATTGGTTTTGGAAAATCTCACTTATTATCATTTACAACTTTGCCTCACTACTTCTAAATCCAATTTAAATTTAAATCATCCTCTTCTAAATTCAATTAGATTTTCTCACTTCATCCTCCATATATTTTACCCTCTCATTTTATGTACATGTCTTTGTCTGTTTGGGACAATTTCTGGATTTTTTTTTTCAGTCTGTCTTTTTATTTTCTTAATTTTCTCTGTAGAAGTAAATAACATTTTGTTTAAAAGCATCCAGTAAGTTTAATTTGCCACTGTTGTATTTTTATTTCTGGTAGTTCTGCTTGGTCCTTTTCCCCAGTTTTCCTTTTATATTTAAGCCTCTCCTTTTTGAAATGTTATTTATTTTATATTCTATAGCTGATCATTCTAGTGTTTGAATAGTTAGATTCTGCTTTTTTGATTTTTTGCTGGCTCTTACTCATGGTACTCTAATTTCTTGTGTGTTTACTAATTTGTATAAATAGTTTTTGCTGGCTGAAAAATACTAGTGTTAAGCAAAATTGTTTTATGTTCTATTGTGAAGTATCTAGAATTCGGAGTGATAGCTAATGGTAGACTTGAAATTTTTGAAAAATGAAAAACACACGGTATTATTTTCTGCTTCTAATTTTCAAATGACAAATTAGAAGTATCAGAATCAGTACTCACAAAAGGTTTAATACAGGTGGTTAAAGACAACACGTTGAAAGAAGATGAGCTTTGAAATTTGGTGAATTAGGTTCTATTCCCAGCTCTGACATCTATTATAGATATAACCTCAATGCATCTCAGTTTACACAGAGATAAAATGAGATAGATGAAGATGATAATAGTTACCTCATGGAGATACTGTGGAGATTAAAGAGATAATGTATGTGGTGTGCCTAGCATGTTTTGCATATAACAGATACTTAACAAAGAGCTGCTGTTATGTCATCATTGATATGAATTACTGAAGATAATCTTTATGCCAAAATGTCAGTCATTATATGTACCATATAAAAGTATATTAGAATCTCATACATTATTTTTTAGTGCATTCTGTTTTTAGGATTTTAAAATTTAAAGCAACTGCACATGATAAAGCACAGATATATTAATATCAGTCTTCATATTACCAACAGTGAGTTTTCAATAAATTTAGTGATGTGGTTTAGGGCATAGATAATGAAGTCTGACAATCTAGATAGAATTACATTTCCACTTTCCACTACTTGAATGACTTGAGCAAGTTACTTATTTTGTCTCTGCATCCTTTTTCTTTTCTTTTTGAAGTGATGATAATAGTGCTGACCTCACTGAATTGGCATGAAGATCAAGTATTATTAAGGTGCTTGGAGGACTTACAGACTTATACTAAATTCTTTGTGAATGTTGAATAAATAAAGTTTTAAAAACAAATATTTTATTACACAGGCTTATTTAAAGTGGGTTTTAGGATATAAAACAAACTCACTGATACAGATAACTGACAATTGCCAGAGGGGAGGGGGATGAGGTGATGGGTGGTATAACTGAAGAGGGATAAGAGGTACACATTTCCAGTTATAAAATAAAGAAGTCATAGGGATATAATGTACAGCACAGGGAATACCGTCAATAATATCATAATAACTTTGTATGTAGATAGATGGTTAATAGACTTCTCATGGTTCTCACACTATAAGGTATATAAATGTTGAATAAATATGCATATGTTGTACACCTCAAACTATGTATACCAACTATACTTTAATAAAAATAAAGTAAGTCTTAGGGAGAAAAATAAGATATAAGAGAAATCCCTACCTTGAAGAAACATGGTCTTGGTTTTTGAACCATTTCCATACTATTGGTTTGTCAGTGAAGTCCTTTTTTGGTTATAGTAGCTATTTCCTTTCTGAGTTAAATCAACCAGAGGAGTAACTCTCACTTAAGCACAGCAGATCTGGAAGCGTGTGTGTGTGTGTATGTGTGTGTGTGTGTGTGTGTGTGTGTGTGTGTGTGTGTGTAAACATACATCTTCCATTTCTCTGAGCTAAATACACAAGATTGCAACTGCTGGGTCATATGGTGGTTGCATGTTTCGTATTTTAAAGCAAGCGTCAAATTATTTTACAGATTGGTCATAGCTTTTTATTTCCCCACTACCTATGTATGAATAAGTAAACCAGTTGTTACTCATCCTTGCCAGCTTTTGGTGTTGTGTGTGTGTGTTTTATTTTTTTTCCATTTTGTTAGGTGTGTGGTGATAACTATGGTTTTAATTTCCATTCCCTAATGGCTAATGATGTTGATTTTTTTCCTCCTCCCGCCTCCCCCCTCCCTCCCAACTCTGATTGGAGCCATTGTTGTTCTCAGTCTAGTTGTGGAGGATGCAGCTCACTGGTCCATGTGGGAATTGAACCAGCGACCTCCGTGTTAGGAGCACAGCGCTCCAACCACCTGCGCCACGCTGATGCCCCCAAACTTTTTTTTTTTTTTTTAAATATGCTTATTTTCCATTTGTATATCCTCTTAGTGAAAAGTCTGCTCATGTCTTTTGGCCATTTTCCAATTATATATGTTCCAGATACTAGTCTTTATATGTTCCAGATACTAGTCTGTTGTCAGATATGCAGTTTGTAAATATTTTCTCCCAGTCTGTAGCTTGCCTTTTCATCATTTTAACAAGGTATTTCAGAGAGAAAAGCTTTTTATTTTTGAAGTCCAATTTGTCATTTTTTCCCTTTATAGATCATGTTTTTGATGTCAAGTATTTTTACTTAATTGTAAATCCTAAAGATTTTCTCCTATATGCTATTTCTAAAAGATTGATCATTTTACTTTTTTACATTTAAATTTGTAATCCATCCTGAGTTAATTTTTGTAGTGTTTGAGACTTAAGTCAAGGTTCATTTTTCTATTTTTTATTAATGTCCCATTGTTCCAGCACATTGTTGAAACATTCTCTTCCTTCCATTGCATTATCTTGGAAACTTTGTCAAATATCAGATGAGCATGATTTATGTGGGTCTATTTCTGATTTATCTATTTCCTCTGTTGATCTAAAGGTTTATCTCTCTGCCAGTGTCACATAGATTTCATTAACGTAATTATGTAGTAAGTCTTGGAATTGGGTAGAATGATTCCTCTCACATCACTTATTTTTTTAGTAGTCTTTTAGTTATTCTAGTTCCACTGCCTTTCCATACAAATTTTAGAATAATATATTCTATATTTGCAAACATTTTTGTTGGAATGAGCATTCTGTTAATTCTGAATATCAATTTGGGAAGAACTGAGTTCTTTACTATGTTGAGATTTCCAGTCCAATGCCATGGTATGACTTTCCATGTTAAACACACACACACACACACACACACACACACACACTCACACACATGCAAACACACACACAACTTTGATTTCTTTCATTAGTGGTACATAGTTTTTGACATGTAAACTTTTAAAAAATAGATTTAAACCCTGATATTTAATTTCTATGCAGTTATAAAGGGTATTGTATTTTAAATTTCATCCCCCATTTAATTGCTGGTATACAGAAATATAATTGATTTTTATGTGTTACCTTGTATCCTGCAGGCTTTTTTAACTCACTCATTAGTTCTAGGACGTTTTTGTTGATTGCTTGGATTTTCTATGGAGACCACTGGACTAAAAAGCTAGTAAGTGACAAAACACAAAATTTGAATCTGGGCTTTCAGATGACAAAGCTCATTTGCTTTCTACTTTACATAAATAAATAACATGGAATGTTATTTGTATGTAGTTGAAAAATAATGTTGGACGTTACTCCCAACTGAAAATTAAGTATTTGTATAAATTATACACAGTAAAGAAAACCTAAAAATAAATAATCAATTAATGCTTTATATACAAAATGGTTGAATCAGGACATATGTCGACAAAAATAAACTCAGTTGTACAACATCACAGGATTTGATCCAATGTAGGGGATTACGTTCAAAACACTTAACCAGTGAGAGCAAAACTGGCCCTTTTCCCATGATAATGCATAAATATCACCAGTGGACCATGATTTTGGGGAAATACTTTGTACATTGTCAGCTTTGCTTTACCACTGAAACACTTTTTCTTACATTATGAATTGTTTCTGAGACATAAGTTAGACAGTTTTTGAAATGATAATTCTTTCAAAGCAGGAGAGGTGACTTTAAACTCTTCACATTTTTATTGTTTTGTTTTGTAAAGGTAGTTTATGGAACAAGGAAATAATTTGTTATGTGATGTTTCTATATTCTAAAATATAGTACCATCTTTGGATAATAAGGAGGGCATAACAAAAAGCTCAATGTCCTGACATTATTATCTCCCCTCTCATGCCAAATCACACCATAATATCTCAATTTCCTTGAGAAAAATACATTTCCCTTTCATTGAGAAATGTAATAAAGAATAATCCATGAAATTATCAGATATTAATTTTGCAAATTTAGAAACATAGACTTTTAAAGAATTTCATATGTAATAGAATGTCTGTATGTGTATGTGTGTGTATGTCTCTGTGTGTGTATGTATGTTTATACATTTTTTTTGTTAAAAAACAAATAAGAATACATTGTGGTGGACTCAGACCCTACCAAGCTAGATTTTGGCCTCCAATACAATGACTCTGATTGTGGGACAAAACATAGAACATTAAAAGTAGCAGGGAAGGGCATGTTATAATGTGGTACATGTACCCCAAAACACACAAACCATAGATGAATATATTTCTGTCACACTCCATTTATTTCACTAATTAAATTGAGAGACACAATAAAAGCTTGAAGTGGTTAATCCACAAAATAATGTTGGAAAGCATAAATATGTGTATCTATACATATTTAACTTAAAATGCGTAATATTGATTTATTGGCTAAAATACCAACATATGCCTCAAACTGATTAAATTTTAGCTCTTTTATTTATCTAACCTGTACTCAGCTTTGATTTCTTTAAATTGGAACCTGAACTTAAATATTTTTTTAAGAACTCTAGGTGACAAATTTAAATTTTATAATTTTCCCCAATCTTTTACAGTCACTTCCCATTTAATATCAAAAGTTTTATGCAATGTTGAAAGCATTTACTTTCATTAAATTAAGTAACTACATTCATAACCAAAATGGCATAAACAAGTTTTGGAAAAAAAAATACCACTGTTGTTGGAAGCATTCACCTCTACTGGTGGGCACAGAATAGTGTGGGCATCCTGGAAAATCCAGGTGCCATGGGCATCAGTCTAGCGATCACTGGGTCAGCCCACAAGTCAGCTAAGTGGAAGGAAGCAGGCAAAGCTCTTCAGCAACTGCTTCACATTCATTTCTTTGGGCCGATGAATGACAGTCCCATAACTGTCTACAATTCTTCACAGAGGGCCTGGGACCTCTCTCTCTCCTACTGCCATTTGTGCTGTCTCAAGCAAATGCATATTCCATTATCAACACTCTGGCTACATGGAAAACTTGCTCTGACTAATGCCTGTGGGTTGGTGTGTTTTATGTACCAACTGTTCTTCCAGATGATTGGATCTACAATGGTGACAGGTGTTATGGGCTTTACTGCTCCTCTTCAGCAAAAAATAAAAAAAATAAAAAATAAGTACACTTAAATTTTTAAATTGGTTGCATGGTATTCTATCCAGCTGGCTTACCCTCCTCATTCTTTCTTACTTATATCATAATTACACTCCTAAATACTAAGCATATCAATATGTAGTAACCTGTTTCCCTCCTTGCCTCAAGCATGTGTTATATTCAGAAAAACAGGAAACAACATTTAGGGACATTTTCTCTCTATGTTTCTACATGACTAAGAATGACTGTGACGTCACTTAACTCTTGACAAGCAACTTTAAGGACCTCCAGCAACTGGCCCTTCACTTCCATTACTGCTGTTGGACCCAACTGCATTTCCTGTTTTTAGACACTGTTTTTACTTTAAACAACCAGAATCTGATTTCCATGCAAAGGGGGTCAGTATATGCCACCATAAAATATGCCACTTTGCCATAAGGATTATTTTCAGCTGAAGGCGATAATAAAATGGACACAGGATACCCTTCCTTATGTGCCTAAAAGCAAGGCACAGATTCCCCTTATGAAGGTGTCCTCTTTTCTCATACCAGGAAGGGAAGGACAATCTTCATCACCAGAGATGGAGGCAGTGCCAAGATCTGTCTGCATAAAATCTTACAAAATAACCCTTATTTTCTATTGGTTTATCTAAGAATATTGACCTTCCATAATTTACTGTCACTAGAATCTCAAATCCCTTTTCTTTGTCTTCACTTCTTCACAATGTGTTGCCCTTTGTCAAAATGGTATATTAGTCCCTGAAGGTTAATTGCTTCTTTGGATTTTGACCCGTTTTCTATGATGGCCTCCATGTACATACAAAATTAAAATATTACCATCAAATGAAATTTTTATGCCTTTTTTCCTGTTAATCTGTCTTTTGTTCATTTAATTTACAGGTCCCAGTGATATGATATAAGATGGTGGAGGAAAAGATTTTCCTCCCCTAAACATATTAGAAATATATTTTATATTTTAATTCCCAACAACATTGTATTTCCCTTTACAACTCTGCTTAGTACTGAGTGGTGGAAAGAAATAGTTGTGATTCATATTATTTTAGAGGCATTATCATGTAGTATTTAAGAGTTTTGTTGTCAGACTGCCAACTTTCAAACCTACTCCATCACTTACTGACTCTGTAACCTTGAGAACTTAATTAAGATCTCTTGCTTTAGAGGGTTTTATTTTTGTATGAAAACACATTTGTTTCCTCACAGAATTGTAGTGAAAGCTAAAGGTCTCTATAAATTTAAATCACATAGAACGACACCTGGCTCATAATGCTCAACCAATGTTAGCTTAAAATTGTCATATACAAATAGGAAACAAAACAGCCTATGTCATAGACTGCAGTACCACAGTCACACTGTAGCAGAATAGCAATACTTATATTACATTAAAAGTAATTGCTTGAATTGAATTAATTCTTAAGATTTTTAAAAAATAATTTGCAACTTGACTTTGGTTTTATTTCTTTTAATGGCTCTTCATTGACTCACATAGGAGAAACACTGTCTTAAATCTTCTTCTACCATCCCAAGTCATGAATCCAACCTATAAAGATGTACCTTTATATAGCACATTGGACAATACAAAGATTATCAAAATGTGGCTTCTGGCTAGAAGAAATGTAATTTTTTTTTTTTTTTTCCTTTTTGGTAGAGGCCTAAGAATCTGTAATCTCTTCTGGGAAGTCAGAGAATTTTGAATACAAATGGATTGCGAATTTATTCTTGCAGTTGAGTAGTTGAAAAAAAGTTTTTAGTTTATAAGATAATGGAAGATAAAACTGTGTATACTATATATGTTACATGTGCATTTTCTGTAGAAGGTATATTTTTCATCTCTAATATATTCATATAAGAAAATAATCTTACCTCATTCCCTATATCTAATTACTCATGCCATTAATAATTTAATATATACAATTGACTAACATGAAACTTGTCAAGACTCTCATTCTTCATGGGACTTCCTCAGATATTCCAGAGCAAATTCTCCTATCTAGTTCTTAACCTTTTCCTGTGTTTTGATATAGACATGAAAAATGGGATGATCTGACTGAAGTATAAAGTAGCATGTTCATAAAGTGCTTTGAGGAATCATGCTATGCTCTCCTACCTCTGTTAGATGACTACTAATGTAATTGATTTATTTAGTTTTGTATTATAGTAACATTTTGTATTCTTTGGTAACATGAGCAAAAGGTTTTTATGACACAGGAGCATATCACGTGTTTATAACACTAAATTTCTTGTTACTTGTGCATTAAACAAAAACCTCTCTAGACATAGAAATAATACTTTAAAAAATAATTTTACAATGCATATCCAATTCAGAAAAGGACTGTCAAAAGTCTAGGTTTTCATTTATAGATAAAATACCATTAAAATAAGTAGGACCTAGATCTATCTTTGACATAGGTTGTTTCCCATGATGAATCTCTTAAGAAGCTGAGGGAAGGTAAACTTTTCAGAAAATGTCTCAGTGCTGAATGATCCTCATTTAATCACATTGCCAAAACACTGACCAATGTAGATTAGAAAGCTTTTTAAACTAAGTATCTCCACATATGTATTAATATGGTTTCTCAGTCATCCACACCTACTATAGAATAATACACAAAATTTAAATTTTAGGATTTCACAGAAAATTAAAAACTCATCTAGTCTACTTTCATATTTAATAGCTAAAGATTCAAGGTCATTTTAGCATAACTGTCAAAACCTTTGTTTCAAGTACTGGACTGCCTAAAGACTGTAGGATAGTTACAATCCTTAGTGAAATTACTTAAATTATCTTTGCCACATCTTTCTCAATTGCAAAATGGGAATAATGTCTGATAACCCAGTAACTATCTCATGGATAACAGTGAGGATTAAATGCCATCATATATATAAAATGCTTATATAGCAGAGTTCCTGGTATATGATCAGTGTTTTTTTCCTGTTATTACTGTACTTATTATAAGGGGACAGACTTGATTTGCCTTAAGTGAATATTAAGATTGGCATTTGTAGATACTTAGAAAACATTTATTTTAGTAATTCATTAAATGCATGTGTGTGTGTGTGTGTGTGTGTGTGAGAGAGAGAGAGAGAGAGAGAGAGAGAGAGAGAGAGAGAGAGAGAGAGAGAGAGAGAGAGAGAGACGCAGGGTATGGGGTTGGAGGGTAATACACAGAAAGGGAACTAACAACATTCATGTCCCCAAGTCACAATCCTGCACCAAGATAGAAGACTTAGCCCACCTTCTTTAAGTGACTTGTGTTGTTGGAAAGAGGGACACAAGAGGAGACCTACACTCCTACTTCATTTTCAGTAGAGGATAAATATTATAGGACAACAGAAAGACACAATACTGAAGAACAGCCCCTTCTGCCTGGCTTCCTTACAAGTCAAATGATAAATTAAATGATGATATGGTAAATAGATGAAATTGCCATATTTATTTATTGTGTATAAATGAGCCAAGCATAGTTAAAACTAAATCCACAAAGTGAGCTATTTCTGTTACCCTCAAATACATTTTGCTAAGATCAGAGTGATAAGAGAAAATAACTATAATATGTTAAGTTCTAACACAGAGACCTAATGCACTTTTAGCAGAATATTTAAGAAACTAAAGATAACCCTCAACTTTATGATATCACTGAATGATGCCATAAATAAAAACATCATATCAGTAACAAAGAACTTTAAAATGCTTTTTGAATTCTAGACAGAAAGACTCAGCTTATTGAACGCTGCACATGCTCTCATCATATTAACGTGAGAGATCAATTGCTTTCTTTTCGAAAGCTCCATTTTCCCTAGACTAATCATCCCTTGCCATGAAAGATAAGGGACTATAATGTTATAGCACACCCAGAACACTCGTTGGCCTTAGTCTCTCTTCTACTGTTTAAGTCAGTAATTATCTGACTGCTGAAATTGCATGTTATTTGATATAAAAACTAACATTACTGTATTGTGTATCCTTTGCCTTCATTTCTAAGAACGCTCCATATCAAATGGCAGCCATTTCTTCTCAGTAAAACCTGGAAAACTCAGTATAGGAAAATTAAAACCTTGAAGTGTGTCCTCTTGGGAGAGACTAACAGGGATGATAGAAGAAGAAAAGGGCCAGAACTAATGTGGAATGAATTTTCTCCCTATTCATACCTACACTAATACCTGGGTGACTGCAAGGGAAGGGTTGGCATGAGGAGAAGGTTGACAGTGTTTCTATAAGGCAACTAGAAGGAGTTATGCCAGGAGCCTCCGGTCATGGCCTTCCTAATGCAGAAACGCCAGTGGGGAGTGTATGAGGCTATGGCTACCACCAATCCCCAGGCATTCAGGTACAACACTCCAATTCTATATCTGTACACAGCTCACGTTTGGGGTCCAGGCCAGTTTGGGGTATAAATTGTTTGGGGTATCAGAGATAGAAGGCAAGCTGAAGAGCTAAGGTTGATAAGGCAGATAAAGATGATTTGGGATCCACTGGGGTTAGGACTCAGGGCAGGTGTAACAGAGAAAGTGAAAGCTTAAGGTGACGGTGTCCTGTTAGGGAGGGACTGGATCCAGGAAGGGAAGGAGATGTTGGAAGATACAATATTGGGAACATACACAAAGCCATTGCAAAATCAACATTAAAGTGTTTACTTTGTTTGGTGTTTTAAAGTATTTTGTTTGTCGGCATTATTTTCATGGCTGTTTTTAGCCTTGTTCTTTTTCTGACTGAGTATTTATTTTGTTCTTTTTCTGACTCAGTATTTAATTAGATTTCTGTTTAGATTTCACAGCCAAACCTTTCTATGGAAGGAGCATGTGATCTGGAAATCACCGTCAGAGTTTGAGTCACTGCCCTGCCACTCACTATCTATGTGGTCATGTGCAAGATTCAGTAACTGTTCTTATTTGCAAAATGGGCATTTTTACAAAAAACTCTGTCAATCTCATCCACATGCCAACCCTTCCCTTGCGATCGCCCAGATATTAATCTTTATAATAACCATATAAACTATATATACAGTTTATACGGTCATTATAAATATTACATAATGTAGATAAGAAATTCTTTGTAAAACATAAACTGTTAGGAAGATTTATGCTGCTTTAAAATTAGAGTGAAATGTAAGATTCCTGTGGCAGCTTCATCTATTCTACTTTGTTAATCTTTTAAAAGATACCCTTGTGATTTAGACTCTCTGGGTTTGGTGCTTCTGCTGCCTGAGTGTTGCTGCTCAGTGTCACATCACTGAAAATTTATAGACAGTACCTGGGCCTGGGAAAAGAACCACCATAAAAGAGATGTGTGCCAAGATCTGGGATGAGGTCTAGGAGAGCTGACAGTGACATTGGATCCAAAGGCTAATGTGGTGGGGACTTCTCTGAAGCATTGGTGGAGTATTCTGGAGCCATCTATACCAGAAGCTGTTCTGGCATGTGTTAGGAGATTCATGCCCTGATGGGCAAACAGCCAGCCTTTCTTTTTCAATCATACTCTACTTAGCCATTCAATTCAAAACACTCAATGACATTTTAATGTCCCTGATGCCATGACTCTACCACCTCCTTCCTCATTTCTGCTCTGTCTATCCAAGCATTTTGCAGGAGCTTTGTTTACAGGAATTCTAAAACACTACTTCCCTTCCATAAGTGACAGATTTTTTTACTGTGTTCTCAGTTAGCAATGATTAACAGCTATAATTGCAGTTGTAACCAGGACAAAAATCAGAAGTAATTTCACAACCTGGCTCCAGTGTCTGGGCAGCTACCTACTGCTGAGAAACATCTGAACCTGGCCTGCCACCTCCACAGAGATGCCACTATGTATCCCACTCACACACATCACCTTAGAATTTACTTTGGTCTGTTTTCAGAGCTTATCAAAACATACTTGCCATTTAGTCAAAGGTGAAGATGTGGTTCCACATCCAGTAGTGTAGATTAAAAACAATAGTAAAACGAAAGACAAACAGCAAAAGATTTTGACCACTTTTTTCAAACTCTGAATTGACAAACTCTTTTTTGTGCTTCAGCTTTTTACTGCTATCAAAATCATGCAGTCTTTTTCTAAATACAGACTTTTTTTTTCATATTGTCATGGGATTATTTTGCTCTAAATTTATGGTAAATTATCAATCTTTTCTTAAAGTGAGAGTTTTCCTATGACTAGTGCTCACAATCAATCATGCTTTGTTTTACGTATTGTTTTTAGCCACTGACAAAAGCAAAGCTTATTTGGTCTTTCACCAAACAATTCTATTTTATATATGTTTACATTACTCTGTGTTATATATCTATTTACTATGCTCTATTTATGCACAAGAGTGAATAAATGGGCACACATTTCTAAGTCATTGAACATTATTTTTCTTCTTTTTTTTTCAGCATTGGTTATAATTGACAAACTTTATTTTTCTCTTTAGTCACAGAAAATAAGCTGTCAACTGTGTTCCTATGTCTACTCCCTCATTTTATCTCCAAATGCTCTGTTCACCTGGTCTCAGCAGAGATGCTTAGGGAGATTGGAGAAAAGACCAGAAGTGGATGGAATCTATTACTCTGTCTTTTGAAATTTTTGTGGACACAGTAATTTATAAAATAAAACTTTCTTTTCTCCCCAGCACCAGAAGTGTGAATAAGAAACTGGGGCCACTAGTAGTCCAATATCACTGATTGGGTTTTCAGTTATTTTAAAATGCATCTTTGCCCCTAGTAATGATTTATTTACAGGTCTCAGGGTGGGTCTTATTCTAACTTGAGAGGCTATTGTTCCAAAGCTGCTCATGACTGAATTGGAAGTTACAACTACTAAAATTAGTTAGAAAGTTCTTCAGATCCACCCAGACTCTGTGGTCATAGTTTTATTCAAGTCAGCTCCCATGTTATTATGTAACTAATATTTTTCTATGAGAACTAAAAATTTTCACTGCACCTTCAACATGACTTGATGTTAATAGGATTTACCTACATATTTCCCAAAGAATAAAACATATTCTGCAGAATTTCCCAAGAAGAAAGGAGGTGGAAATAATGCAAGTGGGAAAGCATGGTTTACTTGTAAATCCTTATTGACTTTTTCAGCATAAGTGCTTATTAGCAGTTCCTCAGATTACAGTAGCAGTAATACTGATACACTGCAAAGTACGTATTTGCCGATTATCAAGTTCATCTGATCTTGTAGGTTCGGCCAGGTGAAATGATACCTGGCTTTCTGAGTGTTATTTGGTTTGTGGTTTTTCTAGACAGGTCATCCAAAACAAACTAGCCAATAAAGGGTCCATAGCTAAAATTTTAGTTATTTAAAGCTTATAGTATTTTGTCACAAAGGGTATATGTATATATTTCAATAAAAAACATCAAATCCAAAATTCAATCTTATTTTGCTATCATTATACTTGAATCAATTACCTAAGAAATGGTTAATGAAATGTGATAGGGCTCATTGTATAGCTTATAGAGGCTCATATAATGTAGAAGAGTTTATTTCCATAATAGCCAACAATATTATCTTTTTCCAACTGTATATTTGGTAAATTATGAAAAGCGTGACACAAGCATTATCTCATGTAATCGTCATAAAAGCACAACAAACGCAGATGAGGGAAACAGACTGCCTGACTGCACAGACTCTTTCTGCCACTCACCAGCTGTGTGACTTTTGGGCAAATCACTTCACCTCTCTGTGACTCCGTATCTTCATCCATAAAATTAGAACAATAATAATAGTACATAACTCATAGGGCTGCTGAAAAAATAAAAATGTGACAATTCATATGAACTATTTAAGAGGCCTAACACCTCGTGAGCCCTTAGAAAATGCCCCTATTGAAATTATATGATTGCTATTCTTATCTCATTTTATGGAATAATAAAATAAGCCCTAGTTTAAAGGAGTTTTCCATGAGCACACAGGTGATCAATTGCAGAGCTGGGATTTGAACACAGGTGTGTCTGATTTTAATGCTGGAGTTTTTATCATTCTAGTCTCCAATGGTCTGCCATTGAAAGTCCACATAGAGATTGACAGAAAGCATACTCTTTAGGAATACCACTCCTTTGTGAAGTAAAAGAGGTTTATTGAAAATAAATAGCCTTTCGTTGTTCTAGCCAATCAATATTTATTTTTTTTCAAGAATTAAAGATTGATGCTGATTTGGGGCGCATATTTTTTTAATTCTTCAGTTGTTTATTTAATAAGCAACTGAAGAATAATCATTGTCTGAAGAAAGCTCATGCATTAAAATCCATAAACACTTGAAAATCAGGAGTTCTTAACAACTATTCATATTTTAGGTGAATGTGGTTTTTAGTGATTTTTTTTTTCTTCAGATGTACAGAAATCAGGAAAAAAGAAAAGTCTTTTTTTAGTAAAGATTTGGTGGAACTACTGAGTTTTGTCTTATCTCATTCTATTACTTAAATCCTGCATATGTGCTATGTCTCTGAATATTAATAGTTACATTGAAAGCTAAGAAATTCTCTGAAATAGTCTCTGAATACCCAGTCTCTGCCCCACTATCTCCCAACGCAGTCCACACTGCGTCATATAGATCCCTGGGACTATTTGCCTTTATCAAACTATTACCTCTAATCTTTGTTTCAAAAGCCCAGTCTTCTTCTTCCGTGCTTATTTTTATTTTATTTAAATTTAGACACCATAAATTTTTATAAAGCCGTTAAAAACAGACATTAACCTCCTTAGATATGTTTCAGCATTCCACAGAAATAAATGAAAAGCAAATATAAAGCAGAGTGTGTTTAACCAAAGAGAGAGAGAGAGAGAGAGAGAGAGAGAGAGAGAGAGAGAGAGAGAGAGAGAGAGAGAGAGAGAGAGAGAGAGAAATTGATGTGTTCAGAGCCACTGTCAGAAATTCAAATGTCATTTTTAGGTTAGAATTCTAAAAAGCCTGGATTTTAAAAGATCACTTCGAAGAATGTTAGCATGGCACTTTCATGAATGTTCTAGTTTAAAAGTATTTTAAGTAGGATTATATGTTATAATGAAAGTTTTGAAGTATAATACCAAACAAGAAAAATAAAATGAGTTATTTGGCTAGCTCGCTCTTCTCTTGCTCTCTATTTTTTTCTCTGTCTCTGACTCTGTCTATGCAGCAAGCCAAAAAAATCCCTATAGCAGTTGGCTCCAGATGGCTGGGACTTGATTAATAACTACCAGCTTCCCAAATTTTTGTCCTTGCTTCCAACTTAGAACCAAGCAAAGAGAGCCAAATGTACACCCCGTCCCATTCCATCTCTTGTAGTATTCCGACCTCCAGCTTCCTTGTGCCAAAGCCTCCAATCAGGGCATACCTAGCGCCTTTTCTTTTTTCTACTCTAAAGCTCTTCCACATGTCTTGGAGTCTCTGCCAAATGCAAGTGGTAGTGCCTGACAGTAGCAAGCCTTTGCTTTTTCTTGTTTGGATTGTCTTCACTTAATTTATTCATTTTGCTAGTACCTCCTTCTCCCTGAGGGAGCTCAGGCTAGGAGATTCTCTCTCTCTCTCTCTCTCCCCGTATATGGAGAGAGAGAGAGAGAGAGAGAGAGAGAATCTCCTATGTATATATACATACACACATGTATATATGTGTATATATACACATACACATATATACACGCACATATATATGTGTATATATGTGTGTGTGTATATATATGCATATATATATATATTCCTCATCACCAAAAGTTTCATCATTTCCTTTTATAAACTCTCCCTCCTGTCTAGTCCTGCCTACTCCATCCTTAGATAATCACATACCTTCTTTCTGTGTTTATAAATTTGTGTGCAATTTCTACAAATTTATATAAATAAAACCATACAATATGTATTATTTTATGTCATCTTCCTTCATTCAGCATAATTGTTTTGAGATGCACCCATGTGGCTGTGTAATATGTATCAATATGTAATTCCTTTTAATTGCTGTGTTATATCCTGTTGTATGGATATAGCACACTTTGTTTATCCATTCATTTATTAATTGACATCTGGATTGTTTTCAGTTTTTGGCTATTACAGACACTCATATACAAGTCTTGCTACAGACATCTGGTTTTATTTCTGTAGGGCAAATATATAGGAGTGAAATGACTATGTTGTACGGCAGGTGTATGTTTAACTTTTTAAGAAACTGCCATACAGTTTTCCAAAATGGTTTTATCATCTTACATTCCAACCAGTAGTTTTTGAAAAAGTCAATTTCTCTAACCCTTACCAACACCTGGCATGATCATTTTTTTTTTTTTTTAATTTTAGATATTCTAATAATTATGTAATAGTATCTAACTTAGTTTTAAATTTCATTTCTCTAATGTCTAATATCTAATGATATTAACCTCGTTTTTGTGTGCTTATTTGCAATAGGCATTATTTTGTTTGTTGAAGTGATTCCATTTGACTTTATTTGTTGACTAATTATCCATGACTCATTAAAAGATAATTGACTCTTTAAGCAAAGATGATACAACATATTTTGGGACTCCTAGGATATGGAAATAAAAGGTATGACAATAACCAAAGACAAGGAGGGAAGAAAATTGGGAGAGCAGAGAAAAACAAATACAGGCTGAACCAAAACTTCCTCCTCTTCACCCTTATTCCCCCATGGGGGTCAAAGTGATGTCATCAAAATATTGGTTTCATGAGGGGTGAGTTACCTGGTGGTAGAGGGAGTTAAAGGGAAATAGTGTCGGAATGAGTTTAGAACAAATCTGGGTCATTAGCTTTTTAGTGGTTCCTATATCACCTACTCCTTAAACTGAAGAGGTTCTAGGTTTTTCACCCTACATCTTGGAGTAACATTACCTAAGCTAGGTGATTTATCTAGGGAAAATCTGCTCCCAAGAAAATCTATGAGACTTTTAAGTAGAACACTGGTCTAAATAAAACAAACTGAAAAAACAAAAACAAAAACAAAAAAACTTATACTGGATGAAGCGATATTAATAAGTAGGCCAAAATAATTAAAAAAATTCTCAAAGAGGTAAGATAAATATTAACAATAGAGAGCAGGGACAAGCAAAACAAATGTTTTGTTAATAATTGTTAACAGAAAACTAATTGGAAATATTGAACATAAAAATAGTTTAAAGAAATAACTCCATCCATGAGATTTATAATGGAATTGAGACAGGTAAAGTAAAAATTAATGAGTTCAAATATTATGTTGATGAAGTACCCAAAAGACAGCAAGAGAAAAATAAAGAAAAGGAAACAAATTAATAATGCAAGCGATTTAGAGAATATAAATAGAAGTACAAATATCTGTATGTGTGCCAGAAAACAAAGAGAGACAGGGAAAGTTAAAAAAAAATTAAAAAAGCCTTTCAAGCAGAAGGAATTCCACATTAGATGATACATGAATCTACCCAAGAGAAATGGAAATAAAAACAATGTGTGTAAATACAAGATTTTATTTCTTGCTATGAAATCCCTTTTTCAAAAGTTGACTAGAAAATACTCGATTTATTGCCAAGTCAAAAAATCTCAGATTGAATTGAGTCACAGTGTACCAAGCTGAATTTGTCAAAAATGAAAAGTATATTACACTGAATGGCTGGAGAATTTACTGCTTTCCACATGGGCAAGTGATAATGGCTAAGTCAAATGTCACTGCAGTGAGTGACTTCCAACTTTATTTCTCCACAATGCAGCTGAAAGCCTCCCTTATGTCTTCCTGCCATGTCTTCATGCTTGAAGCTCCAGCCATCTTCTTACAGTAAGTGCTGGTGGTTCCATCACTCTGTCTCAGCAATAGCAATGCTCACGTGGAGACTCTGTGTGGAGTAATTACAGCACTGGTCCTCACTACCCAGGATTCAAGTATTTTTTGTTATTGAAAATTTATTACTTTCATATTAAAACACTTGTATTTTGCGGGTACACTGCTATTTCCGATACTGGTAAACATTTTGTGCATTTTCCTGTGTTCAGTCCTCATCTTTCCTTCCCCTCCCCTTCTTTAATCTCCTCCTTTCCTACTCATCTCTGATACTTCACCACAGGCCTTCACAATTTTCTTTACCTTTGATCTCCTTCACTCCCTATGCCTCCACCCCATACTACTCCCCTAGACGGGGTCATCATGAATTCAGGGGAAACCCACGAAGAGAGATGAGCTCTCCACAGAGGAAGGGGATGCCTAAGAACCTTTCTTGAATGGTGAAAGAGAAATCAAAGCTGCTGCAACTCAGTACCATTGTGAACATCAGAAGAGCTGCTGGAGATGGTGGTTTTAAAAGCACTCCCTCAGAAGAGTTAAAGACAAAGAGAAGACACTGAACCTCAGCAGACCAGCTACGTCAGAGGTGACAGTCATAAGAGGCTTCCTTGACAGCAGGGCAAGCATCAGTGGAAGCAACTGAACTAACACAGCAGTGAAGACTCTCTATCAGAACGCTAGTGAATATTTAACACTTTGGCATTTAAAGATTTATACTAACATACAAATGTGCTGCATGAGTAACTGCTTCATTTCTCATCAGAAACAAGGCAGGCCAGAAGAGAATACAAAAATACCTTTAAAATGCAGACAAGCAGGCAGGCAGACAGGAAGGAAAGAAGAAGAGGAGGAAAGGGGGGAGGAGGGAAGGGAGGAAGGGAAAACAGTAAAGGAAAAAAGTTTGATTCCATCAAAATAAAAACATTCAGCTTCTCAAAAGTATATTACCGTAAATGAAACGATAAGCAAGAGAGTGGTAGGAAAAAATATATATTCATATTATAATTATATATATATATATATAAATTAATATAGATTGTATTTTTTAAGATATATAAACATTTAGTTCCACTACTTTAAAAAATAATTTTAAAGTATTTGTAACAAAATACTGGAATTACTATCATAAGTATGCAAGACCTGTATTTCAAAAAATACCGGTTAACATTGATATTAGTTTTTGTTTTGTTTTGTTTTGTTTTATTCTCATTATGTGAGAAAAATAAAGGCTTACATGTTTATCACTGTTAGTCTTTCTCTTATTTGCAGCTAATGAATACATATCTAATAAAGACAGACTAAATTATGCTTTAAGTGTATACATTTGTATGTAAATTAAACAAATAGGAAAAGGTCAGTTATATCTAAAATAATAATATGTGTTTATCAAGGAGTATTTACATTTTTCTCTCCTGCTTGCAACATCATATATTAGTTGTGCAAGTGAAATTAAAAAAATAAAGCACATATGAATAAAAAGCAAAAATAACTAGGACCAGTACATAACTAGCACTAGTCCAATAACTATTATTAGGTTATTCAAAGGGATAGCATGGAGTGTGAAAGGCCTTTTTCCCCTACTTTCAACAAGGACTATTTTCATCTTCATCCACTCTTCTCACTATTTCCAAACCATGCCACGACCATCCCACCTCCTCGTCCTCAAACAGTTTTTTTGTTTTTATTTCCAAAGAAAATAGAAGCTAGTAGTTGGATGCTCCCTCAAGTGAGGTTACCAGATTTTCAACTACTCCTGCCTCTGAGCTCTTTCTCTTTTTATTTCCATCACCTTAACCATGTGCTCCTGGGTGCTTTCTCTTTTTTAATGCCAGGTTTCTCAAAATAGTTGTTTATGCTTATTGTTTCTTTTTCTTCACTGTCCATCCAGTTTCACACCTCTACTACGTGTAACTAATCCTAATGAATCCTGTCAGTCTAACACCTCTAATATACCTAATCCTGTCCGTCCAGTCCACAAATGGTTCGTGAG
The DNA here is from genome assembly GCF_036562045.2 of Rhinolophus sinicus. Lineage (NCBI taxonomy): Eukaryota > Metazoa > Chordata > Mammalia > Chiroptera > Rhinolophidae > Rhinolophus > Rhinolophus sinicus. The sequence goes on from NC_133753.1 coordinate 132,146,100, forward strand.
GTGGTCGTTGGTCAACTCTATGCCATTCAATTCCTTAGTAATTTTCAGTCCTAAATACAGATGACAATGAAACAGACTTTGAGCCCTCCTTAGTTTCTATCCCCTCACTCTCCTGGAGTCCTCTTAACTCTTACCTCTCTGTCCTCTCCTCATTTGCTTTTGTTCAGCCTTTAAATGTTGGAGTGTCTCATGGTTTCATCCCACTCACCTTTCTCTTCTCATTATGTATATTTTCACCAAGAAATCTCATGCCCATTGTTAAAATTCCCATCTAAATCCATCTACATGACTCTCAAATTCACAGGTCTTGTCCCGAATCTTTAACTCTGAGCATATTTATTCAACTGCCTACTGAAGTTATCCAGCTGAATATTTAAAAGGCACCTCATACCCAACATAGCTGAAACAGAAATAATTTTGTTTTGTTTTTACCATTTTTACTATCAGTTTCAAATCCAGATAGACATCAGGCTTCCTCAATACTATCTTCCATCACTCACCAACATCCAACTAATCAGCCCATTTTTTAACTCCTGAATAGCCAGGAATCCAACTAATTTTTTCTTTAAAAAAAAATGACTGTATTTAATATCATCTAAAGCACCATCACTTAACTATGACCTAGACATATGAATGTTTTTCTATATGCTCTTTCCATTCTCATTCCCAGTCTTAAAAAATACAGTCAGAATCATGACTATTATCATTATGATTATTTAAATCTCAACTATGAGTGTGCTTTTATCAGTTAAACCACTTCAGTGGATTTCACTTTGAGATTATAAACTAAAACCCTCAACATGACATGCAATTTCTCACTAATTTGGCCCCTCCTCTTTCTTCTAGAACCATACTTCTGCTTGTTCAATGCGGTCCATACCACATTTTGGTATTTTCCTGGAATGGACCACCTTCCCTCCTGAAATTGAGCCTTTACATATGTTGATCTCCGTGGCTAGAATGATCTTTTCTTTCGTTTGACCTATTTAAAATCATATTTATTTTTTCAGATAGCTTCAACTCTTTCACATTCTCTGTGACACCTCTCTGGTGTCATCTAGGGAGTAAAACTGCTGGCACACTTTTGTGATTTTGTAACTCAAACTTTTTCCTTTTTAGCATTTTCACATTTTTAATTAATTTTTTTCTTCCCAGTCTATGATGGTAAAGATTATGTATGCTTGCTCTGCTGTTTGAATCCCCAGTGAGTGTCCAGCAATGAATCAAATTTAATTAGATGGTCACTGGATTTTGTTGAATTAAATAAAATGATATGTGTGAGTGACTGAATGCCTCAATTATGCAATCAACAAACACTAGATTGGACACATAATAGTTGTAACTTAGCATGGAAATTCTTGTTTCCAATATAATAAAATCAAAGCATACATATTAATATTTTTAGACACTAAATATATTTCCACTGAAAATAGAGGAAAGAATGTAGGCAGGCTGTTTATGGAAAAGAAACATTCAGTCATTGAACAGACATTTATTAAGCATTTCCTGGATTTCAGTCACTTGGATAGGTGCTGAAGACACAAAGACCAAAACTTATAACCTTAGTACTCAAGAGGTTAAGAAAAAAACATGGAACATATAAATACAAATTCAGTAATAGGGGGTGAGTAAAAGTAGTAAATTCAAACAAGGTTACAATAAGGAAAAAGTATTTTTATTCTCAGATAATATTAATATCTTTGTACAACATAATTAACTTTGAAATTTTTCCTTACTGTTTAATAGTCATATAATTGCTGTCTTGTGATATCTAAGATATCTAAAAAGAGTATGCATTTTTGACATGTATTGGCTGCTACCTAGCCATAGATTTATCCATATGGCTAAGTGGATAATTTTTTTTAAGACATATGGTTATCCATAGATAACAATGATGATATCTATTCTCTATTTTATCTTACAAGGTTCAAATGAAGTAATAAATGTAAAAATATTCTGGAAACAAATATAAATTACTATATTAATGTAAAATATTGTCATCTTTTTTGATTCTTCTATAATTGATATGAAATATTTTGGACCAAATATAAATTATAGCAGTAATTTTAGAAATTATCATTATTATTTTGTTTAATCTATAGGGCTGTGTCACAGGATGGACATTAATGATAACATTTTAATAAAATTACAGTATACTCTATTTGAATCAAAAGTTAATTTTCAAGCCCAAATGTCTACATATAATGTGTTGGCACTACCTGTTTAGTTTGCATATTATAACACTCCCCATAATATTTTTATCTTGAACTTGTACGCAACCAGAGTGAAATAATGTCAAATAACAACTGTGTCGTGAATCATAATGCTAAATCAGTGTCTATGGATTATATGATGTAGGTTAATTATATGGAATGTAATTTACATCTCAACAAAGCTATTATTAAAATATTAGCATTTATGCCCAACAGTGAAATAGTGGAATTAATTCTGAGAGGCTACAATTGGGTAAAAAAATCAATTTTCATAGTATGAATAAGATAAAAGATAAGTTTGTAAGTTTCTTCAAACATAAAAAAAATGTATGATAAAGGTAAAATTATAACATTTAATGAAATCAAGTTTAAATGTATAATACAGGAATTTGTAACTATTAAAATATATTTGTTTTTATTTAAACTCCGTTATTTTTGGGCAAAATTATTGACTGAAAATATTGATAGGCATGTGTCCATCAAAAGAAGTTCTAGATCATGTGTTTTGATTAAATATGGTACAAAAGAAAACAAAATGTATGACTACATGTCATGCTTTCTTACACCACAACGTGGTACTAGATCCTATACTATGAAACACAAAGGTTGAAGAAGAAGAGAAACTCATTTAGGGGCCCATATTTCTCTAACGTTGACAGTTATCTTCATCCTATTATTATCTAAATTATAGGCCAATGGAAAAGTTAAAGCATTATAATGATAAGTATGTGATAAAAATGTCTCCATCTACTCAAGGTAAACATTTGGGAAAAGAACAATTAAAATGCAAATGGTGTATAAAGAAATAGCAATATGTGGCCAATGTTTTTCATTAATATTCTGAATATAAGTATAATTAGTTTGGTATACATCTGGTAATTATTAATTTCCAGGCTAACATCCAGTACTTTTTCCAGTATTTCGGTGAGGAGATACCTTTGGATGAAGAGCAAGCTAAAACTGAGCCCATGGTAAAATTTCTATCACAAAAATCCAGTGAATGAACTTGAAAAAATACATTTTAATTTATTACTATAACTTCAATCAAAATAATTTTCTTTCCCAGGCTATAAATCCATCACCAAATTTTTGAAATAATGGGGATATCACTATAAATACATCCATATTGATAGCTAAAGAAGTGATTGAACTGCTGGAATTTCTGAATAATTGTCAATGTTCTGAAACACTTAGGCAGTGACACTGGTTTTTCAGTAAGTGTTCAGTGTGTGAAATATCTAATTGATGGTGGATTTTGCTAAGTAGTATAACTTGACTAAGAATATCATTAATCAGTAAAAGTAGCAAATCATAAGTTATTTATAATTGAATGTAAATTGTATATTCAGTAAATATTTACTGAAAAATTAAACACAATAATGAAAAGTTCAGTTAAAAAAGGATAGATATTTAGATGCATACTAACTTGTAGAAATATATTTAGGTAGAGTACAGTGACATATATATATATGCACATATATATTCATTTTATTACATGTATATGTATGACATATTTATTACATAATTTTACATGTATATTAAATACATACATCAAAATATGGCATAGATATCACATATACTTTATCCACATGCAAAATATAGTTAGTATTTTATATTAATGGCATAGTTTTTGGACTATAAATTATTAGTAACCAAGGACATAATCAATAAGACTTAAAACTTATTTATGTTGAAGGAGCCCATGTAAATATACAGTTAATTCCTAGTCCACAATTTAAGTAATGGAACAATTCTTCTATTAATTGAAAGAATAACATGTATCTATCCCTAAACTTTCCAGGACGTTCATCACCAGAATTTCAAATGATAGAAAAGCCTATTGATGCATTCTAGAATATTAAAATAAAGGATTTATGATGGGGAAAAATACATTAGTCTGTATAAAAATGATAAAATTGTTATCTCAAGCATAAACTACATACCTGTGAGTGTTGTGAAAATGAGTAGAAATGGACTGAATTCTACTTAGGAAGTGGATGGAAGAATCCCAGTTAATGCAGGGGTTCGGCGTGGTGGTGATTATCTGGGCTGAGCCAGGAATAGTCCAGTTTCTAGGTTGAGACCTGATACCTTCCGTGTACTTGTTTGATCTTGATCAGGTTAAAATCTGTAAGCCTCATTTTCATCATTAGGAAATGAAGAAAATTATATTACCATCCTCAGAGGATGGCTGTGAGAATCATGAGTTATCAAATGTGAAGTGCTCAGTACAGGTCTTTGTAGCTGTGTTAAAATGCTCCTTGAAAAGCTAGTGATCACAGAGCCTACTCCTTTTACCCTCTCCTCTTCCCAGGAACTGTCAGCAGCATTTGTTAGCTTTTTGTGATATCAGAAAAGTGTATTCAGGAATGTGTAGGTAGGGATGTGGTTGAGGTTCTGCCAACCTTCTCTACACCTACTTGCTGTTACTTGAAAATAATTTAACAAGTGATAAATGTTTAGTTTCACAATCATCAATTAAAACCTGTAGCTACAAGACAAGATTTGTTTCACATGTTGAAACTGATTTCAAAAAAGTGATATAATTGTTTATTGTTTTGATATGAAAAACAAGGCTAAGAAAGCACGTGGATTTTTAGATGGAGAGAGAGAGAGAGAGAGAGAGAGAGAGAGAGAGAGAGAGAGAGAGAGAATGTGTTTGTCTGGAAAAAGCCGTGGGGTAGAGAGCAGTAATTGGAAGCTGGGAATGAATTTACCATGGGGTCATACATAATATTTTCTTGGAAGAGTTATTTTATCCTTGGCTACAAATACATGTAAGAATCCTTTTCTCATAATACCTAAAGCATTTAGTTTTTATGACTTGTAGATATGGGTTTTAGTGTGGAATTTTTTAAATTTATTTTTAAATTACAGTTGACATACAATACTACATTTAAAGCGGAATTTTTGAAGCTTAATTTTCTTTAGAAATCATTAATTAACATATTACTGAAATTTCTTGCACAAAACTGTAAGTCATGAAGAAAGAATAAAAGTTCTTACTGATTGTATTTCTTAACAGAAGAAATAAAAAATTGTAATGTGATTTTAACATGGTTTCTTCCTTCACTCATTCACCCACTGATTCATTCATTCCATAAACGATCATTTAAGATCCTCTATGTGCCAAGCACAGTGCTAACTGCTGGAGATTCAAATAAGACATACTTTCCCCCATATAAGTCCAGAAATTAAAAACAAACAAACAATACAAAAGAATAAAACAACTCTACACGAGTAAATCAATTTAAAGTCAATTTAAGGTATGAATTAAGTTTTTAAAGACTTCTTTGAGTCATAATAGTTGTTCTTCCTTTTTCTCATAAATTAGGCAAAAATCCACAATTAGAAGTTACAATTAAACTCCAAGCCACAAAAACGTGTAAGAAAGTATTGTGGTTTGGTCTTGAGGAGAATAGGAGAATAGGAAAAGAAAACACTGCTGAGGTATGGGGGATTTATGATCTATTTTCTCTAACAACAACAATCTTCAATTGATTATATATAGAAAAAAATTGACATAAATGATTCAATATCCTCAATTGATGAAAATTAAGTAAAATATTTCATAATTTTTATAATTCATATCATGCATTTTAAATTAGCTTATTTCTTTTCAAGTCTATTAATTTTATATACAAGTTGAGTTTTCTTTTGAAAAGTTGGAAATACAGATGACTCACATCACAACAATGCAGTAAACAACTGGAAAACTCACCAACTATTTCTTTTAAGACTATTTTTTGGAGTAATTTTAGGTTCACAGAAAAATTAAGAGAAAGGCACAGAGATTTCTCATATACCTCCTGCCTCCACACATGCACAGCTTCCCCCATTATCAACATCCCCTAGTAGAGTGGTACATGTGTTACAACAGATGAACCTACAGGGACACATAATTACTCAAAGTCCACAGTTTACATTAGGGTTCACCCTTGGCGTTGTCCATTCTATGGGTTAGGACAAATGTATAATGACATGTGTCCATCATTACAGTATCACACAGAGTATTCTCACTGCCCTATAAATCCCTTCTCCCCACAACTACAGATTACCACTGATCTTTTTAACCATGATCATAGTTTTGCCTTTTCCAGAATGTCATAAAGTTGGAATCATGAAGTACCGTATGCAGCCTTTTTAAATGCACTCACTACGTAATATGCATTTAAGATTCCTTCATGTCTCTTCAAGGCTTAATAGCTCATTTCTTGTTAACACAGAATACTATTTCATTATCTAATGCACCACAGTTTATTGGCCCATTCACCTCTTGAAGGACATCTTGGTTACTTCTAAGATTTGGCAATTATGAATAAAGGTGCTATAAAAATCTATGTGTAGGTTTTAGTGTGGACATAAGTTTTCAGTCCCTTCGGGTAAATACCAAGGAGTGCAACTGATGGATCATTTATCATTGAAGTTTTCATATTTTAACTGTATCACTTTATTTCCTAAGCATATTTGCTTGTTATATCCAGTATTTATATTATAATTTTTCTTATCCTTATGGATTTGCTAAAAGTCTTTATGGTATAATAATAATTGCAGTATTCCTGAAAACATTTTTTCTCAGATAATCTGCCTAATTTTGTATTGATATTATAAATTTATTTTAAAATGTTCAATACTAAATGTTCATACCATTTACTCCATGATTTCTACTTTTGCAATTATGCTGTAAATTTTTTTTCTATCCCAAGTATCATAGGAAAATCATCTCTATGTTTTCTGCTTTTTTAACGTTTACCTTTTCTCCATGTATTATTTTTTTTCTCAAGAATTTATTTTGGTGGAATTTTGAATTTAGTGCCTCAGCTTTTACATTTTAATATATTCATTACAAAAGAGTAACCAATTGTCTACATGTCACTCATTTTTTAATTAATATTTTTCAACA